>NC_026008.2:28298752-28500965 GCF_000442705.2 Elaeis guineensis
ATTATAAAGCTCATAACCCCAATTTTTTTCATTTTAGAGTTACAGAATGCTCATATTGGCCATGGTTTAGATTCATGGATGAAAGGATGAATAGATAGAGTATTATTAATATCCGATCAGATGATTGAAGAATAGTTGAATTTGTAATTGTACAAGTTTTGCTGATTACTATGAATAATTGAGATCATTGTTATTTATAGGTATTGAGGTTGTAATGGATTTTAAGACCTTACATATTTTTTAAGACCTTGCTTTAAGGAGTGTGTGGTTGTCATGTGGCCAACCCACATACTGGATTCAAGGTGTGACAGAATCAATTACAACCATGAATGTAGCAAGTCCCTTGGTACATGTATCTACCATTGTCATCATTTATAAAGAAACATCCTTTCCAACATGACCCAAAGCAAAAGGTGTAATAATCCAGTCCAAATAAATCAGCCCACCATGAATTGGCACACACCTAGCCCACATGAGAAAAAAAAAAAAGAAAGAAACAAAATAAAAAAAGGAAGAAAAAAATAAAAAGAAAGTTGAAGACTCCTAATGGGAGTCTTCTTCTTCCCTATGTCCTACTAAGAATCGATCTCCTAGGCCTAATGAAAATCCTAGGAAGTCCTCTATAAAATCTTTTCCTCTCTCCTCCAACACCATCTATGATGAGCATCGACGCCTCTCTCTTTTTTCTCTTTAGGTTCTCCCATTGAATCCACAAATACCCTCACTATGTCTACCTAAAGTTCTCGTCAGAGACCTCACTAGAGCCTGAGATAAGCCTGGCCCCTCTTCCTCTTTTTCTTCACCTTCTTCTCATGCTATTATGCATGGCCACTGGCCGTCGGGCTTGCCAAAAAAGCTATCAAAACAAAAGATCCTATTTTTTTCCTAGTTGGCCGAGCCTTTTTTCCCTTGTTTTCGGCCACTAACGCCACAATCCATGGTACCGCACCCCTAGATCATCACCCTCTACCTTCCTACCTTTTTCCTCGAAGGTCATGGCCACCGACGAACAGCCAATGATCGGAGAAAATTCAAGAAAAGGGGCAGTTCCCTATTTTTTAAAATTTTTCTTGTTTTCTTTTGTTGGCCGGCCCCTTGCCACGACCGTCCTTTGCTCCACCACCGACCGCCTATTCACCACCTACTGTCGGCCTTTCAGCCATGCACCTCTTGGCCCTTTCTCCCTTGATTGGCCAAGAAAGGAAAAAGAAAAAGAAAAAAAATGAAGAAGAAGAGAGAGAAAAGTTTTCTTTCTCTTATGTCTCTCTAAGATTTTCTCTCTCATATCTCTCTTTCCTTCTCTCTAAAGTTTTTCTCTCCTATTTTCTCTCTCTAGATGATGATGGAATCGTAGATGCTATTTTCTTTCTCTATTTTTTTTCTTTCTCCACTTTCTCTCTCTAAAAAATATCTATAGATCATATATCAAGCCATCATTTTCTCTTCTAGGGATCCATATTGACCCTGATAAAATGATCCTGAATCGTTTCAATGTTCGGATGGTCTATCAGACCAATCACCTAATCAATAATTTTTTTATTATTATTTAATTTTATTAAATTTATTGAATAAAAATTGATCATGATATAATATTTTAAATAGAATTATTTGATTCATCTAACGAAGTCTAAAAATCTAGGATGAATAAAGTAAGTGAATTTTATGCTCCTTATTTATTTTTAAATTATCATATTTTTTATGTACATGAATTATTGTTATTGTAATCATGTTTTTTATAAAAAAAGATCGACATATGTGTGATATAAAAAATATATATTTTATGATAAATAATTTTATGAATATATTTTATAAAAATGATATATTTATTAAGCTTGGATTTTATGATTTTTTTATCTATATATATATATATATTAAAAAAATAAAATTTTAAAACTTCTCAAATAGCTTGAATGAATTTCTATGGGAAGGTCGACACCTGATGCCAACATCCACAAGAAATATAGTCCCGCCAACAGATATAAAGTTGGCATATAAAATAAAAATCTTGTTGATTAAGAAATATGATCCTATCATGGGTATAAAATAACCATAACACGAATATCTGTAAATAATATTTTGAACATAACATGAATACCTAACAAAAATGATTTACAAAATATATTTATAAAATTTCATGATTTATGCATGCATGACTGGTTTACAACTTATTTTATTATATACTCTATAAAATATTTTAATTTTTATAATATCTATTATTTTCTAAAATTATATGATCATAAAAAATTTATGTTTGATTCGATAAGAAAATATAGGTTCTACTTACTGAGCTAGTATATTTCATATCTTTTTAATTTTTTTATAGAAAAATAAGATTAAAATCAATGAAGGATCCAAACTTGGAGATCTACGTAGGAAGTATAAAAATTTTATAGCTAAAATTTAGTTTATTTGATAATCATAAATTTGTAGTTATCTATTTATGAATTTTGAGACATGGTTGCTATTTGATTTTAGATTTAGATGCTCTCAATCAATTTTAATTTAATTAAGAATTTGAATTGAATCTTTTTATTACTTTTATTTATAATGCATCTATTATGATATTTAAGAAAATAAATGTTGGCTTTGTGTTGTCTTGGGCTATACCCCTTAGTAGCATGGCCGTGTTATGTCCTGGATTTAGGGTATAACAAACGAAAAAATAAATATCAGTTGTAAGCTTTAAACAAATCAAGATGAAAAAGTTTCCCTCTTAGATATGATTTTCTTGTCAATTCAAGAGGTTTTTTTCCTAATAATCTACTTGGTAAAATATATCAAGAAATCTGCTTTAGCTTTGTTGGTGCATAAAACCAGCCTCGAGATACATGGCATCACCATACAAGATCAAATCTTAAAGCACCTGATACCAGCATACCAATTCACCTATAAAATAGATTCAGATCGGTATTTTACTGATCTGAATAAAAGACACCCTTATATTCTCCAAACCTCTTCTAGCAGAAATGTTTAGGTCGGACATATACCGACCTGAACCCTTCTCTATCCTAAAAAGTTACAACATCCTTATTTCATCTTGATTTTCTGTCAAGGTGAGCTATTTTTATGACGAACTTGACTATTGACTTGGCTATTCTGTAAACACCCACAGCGATTTTCTCAACCAAGTCACAGCTGATCACGATCCCATGTCCAGCTCATATACACAGCTATATACCAGTTCACTTATAGGTGGCTCTCTAACCACTGAACAGACTGTCCTAATGACCTAATAAACTCAGAAATGGTCTTATCATCTCCTCCATAAATAGAAGGTCAGGGATTCTCCATCGGTAAGTTCAACTCTCGAAAACTCGGAGAAGCTCTACCAGTAAGAAGTCAAGCCAAGCTCTTGACTTCTACTGAGTTACCTTCCAGTTCTGTTCAATTCCTCTTGCTTTTTTACTCTTTTTCATCTCTGTTCTCTAGGCTCGAACTGACTTAAGCATCGAAGAGTCAAAAATTAGAGGATCCCCATTCAATTTTTTGACTAGTTTTGTAGGTCGGAGGAGTCTTAGCCAAATCACAAGGATTACGCCATCCCTATCTCGTCCAAGTCGATTCACTCTACTCTAAATTTTGAGTCCTCAAGCAACAGATTGGCGCTAGAAGGAGGGCCTCTGCTTAAAACTTTTGTGGACAAATGATGGATCAGAGAGCACAAAGTAACTCTATACCTTGACCGTCTTCCTCTAAAGATACACCGGAAGCCATCTCACCTCCATTTCAATGGAGATTGGGGGGCAGATAAATTTTTTTTTTGAAAAGGGCAGTGCACTGACAACTGATAAAGTTTTCTTTAATGTTTGAATTCTTTTCCATAGGATGTTTGATCCCTCTATCTAGCCTCGTTAGGTCATAGCACTTTACCACACCACACCTTAAGTTGTTAACTTATGACATTAATAAAGACGGCCCCCACATACTATGAGATGACAATATTCATTAATTCTAAAAACTAAAGGATCGGGCTCAGTGCTCGAAAATATTATAGGAGGGGGCAAAGATGTCCTTTCTGACTTTCTTTTTTTCCAAGGCCCTCAAGGAGAACTCCTAACCTCTATGATAATAAACTCTCAAACCCCATCTTTTATTTTATTCCTCTCCTGCAGGGCAACAATTTCTTGGGCACGTGAGCTGGAGAAGAAATCGAAACAAGGACAAAAAATTCTATCCAAATAAGATATCTGTTTGAGGAAACTAGAAGATCATGGCATCTTAAAAAAAGAGAGAGAGAGAAGAAGAAGAAGAAGAAAATTTTTGCACACTTGACCTCGGATGCGGTCGAAGCCACATGCAAGTAGTCTTCTATGAGTGGCCACTTCAGGACTTGATTTGGTTCTCCTGCATTAAATGGGTGCAATGATGCCCGTCACATTATCCTACAAGTAACATAACACATTATCCTACATGTAACAAAAAAAAAGAGAAAAAAGAGGAGAAAATTCTCATGCATCTGGCCTCGGGCATGACCGATGTCACCTTACAGGTGACATGGCAAGACAAAAAAAAGAAGAGAGAGAAAAAAAAGAAAAAAAAAGATGAAAGAGAGAAAAGGGAAAGAGGATGGGAGAGAATCGGTCTACTCTGCCAAGACCTCCTGCACTCTCGTGCGACTCCCAATGTCAAAACACCAAGAGATCGACAGTCTTTTGACATTGAGCACTGTCAGATCAATACTTTCCTGACATCAAAGCTCTCCGCATTGGTGGCCCAAGCTCCCGTGTGCCTTCTGATGTCAACCCTGGTAGATCAGAGGTTCACCAAGCTCCCGTGTGCCTTTCGGTGTCAACTACGATAGATCGGGAGTTCACCAAGCTCCCGTGTGCCTTCCTTCCAGCATCAGCTCCAGTAGATCAGGGGTTCATCGAGCTCCCCCATGCCTTCCTTCCGGTGTCAGCTCCAGCAGATCAGTGCTATCCCGAGCCCTCATCCACCACCTAAAGAGAGAGAGAAGGGAGAGTCATCTCTCTCCGCCATAGGCATTCTTGGCACCAGACCCCACCGAACCGAGGCCTCCCAACATCGGACTCTGCTGGATCAGTGGCCCTGGTGTCTCCGGCTCCCCTCCTCACATCCGCACGCATCTCCGATGTCAAATCGATCGGATCAGTGGCCCCGTGCTGCTATATGCCTCCCGTCATCGAGTTCCATCAGATCGGCAGTCACCATAGTCTTCCGCACGCCCGCATGCCTGCCCAACATTAGACACCACCAGATCTCTGCACTCTCGTATGCCTCTCGACGTTGAGCCCCACTGGGTTGGCAGCCCAAGCTTCTCCATCACACACCGAGGTCACTTTCGGGCTCCCACTTTGGGTGATTTCTCCATCATGCTGTTTGTCCTTCGTCCAAGGCCTCCGCATGAAGCTGACCTCGAAAAAAATCTGAGGTGACCTGCAGGATCATTCCGTTCGCTTTTTGTTGCCGACGTCATCGAGCCAAAGCCACTGATGTCCGACTTCAACCTCAGACAACCAAACCCCAGATCAAGATTGATCCAAAAAAAAGAAAAAAAAAAAGAAAAAATGGGAGGAAAGAAGAAAGAAAGGAGAGAGGGCCTGATCTCCATCTAAAATTAAAATAATTCTAAGCATAGATCAAGCCTGAGCCGAACAGATCAAAGGAAAACAACTCTTGGACCAAGTCAATATCAAAATCACGGCCAAACCAGAGTCAAAATCAAGCCAACATAAAGCAAAAATAAGTCCTAGCTGAGACAAAGAATGAGTCAACAAAACTAAAAAGCTCTCAAGCAGAATGCATAACCTCCATGGTAATAGACTCTCAAGCCTCATCTATTATTCTATTCCTTTCTTGTAGGACAACAGATTCTTGAGCATATCAACTGAAACAAAAGAGTATCAAGCCCAAAAATAAGGAGAATATTAATCAGAGGCTCATCAGGAAGCCTAAAGCGGACCTTATTAAAAAGATAAAAGCTGAGCCCATGAAAATACCGACCTCAACAGAATGGTCAATAGAAACTCATCAGAAAGCCTAGATCAAAAAAAAAAACCAACCTCAATAGAATGCTCAACAGAGGCTCATCAGGAGGTCTAGTTCAGAAAAAAATCAATCTTAACAGAAAGCTGATCTCCCCAGGAGGCCGAGCTCATCAAAAAATCAGAGAAGGATCGACTTCATCAGAAGGTCGAGATCATCAAAAATTCAATCTCCAAATTGATAGAGCCTCGAAGGGCCAAAATGGAGATAAGATCTTCTCAAATCCAATCTCCGAATCGATAAAGCCCCGAAGGACCAAAATAAAGATAAGATCTTTTCAAATCCGATCTTCAAATCGATAAAGCTCCGAGAGGTCCAAATGGAGATAAGATCTTCTCAAAATTTAATCTCTGAATTGATAGAGCCCCGAGAGGCACAATGAAGATAAGATCTCCCAAATACCGATCTCAGAATTGAAGTTATCTTGATATTATATCAAATACTAACCTGAAAGTCGAGATTATCTTACAGTTCTATAAAATATCAATCTAAAGATCGAGATTATCTTTCAGTTCTATGAAATATCGATCTAAAGGTCGAGGTTATCATTCAGTTCTATCAAATACCGATCTGAAGGTCGAAAATATCATTCAGTTCTATCAAATACTGATCTGAAAGTCAAAAATATCATTCAGTTCTATCAAATACCGATCTGAAGGTCGAGGTTATCATTCAGTTCTATTAAATATCGATCTGAAGATCAAGATTATCATTCAGTTCTTCAAATACCGATCTGAAAGTCGAGGTTATCATTCAGTTCTATAAAATACCAATCTGAAGATCGAAATTATCTTTCAGTTCCATAAAACATCGATTTAAAGATCGAGATTATCTTTCAGCTTTATAAAATACCGACCTCAGGATTGAGGTTATACTGACCTCACGATCAAAGTTATCTTGAAATTCTATTATTGATTTACAAATCAAAGTTATTTTGCAGTTCTACTAAATATCAATCTTCGGATCAAGGATATCTTCTGATCTACTCAAGACTACAAGCAGTTCACTTAAAAAATCAAATGGTTCAAATTCTCACCTCGAACAAGCTGAGAACTTATTTCTTGGGCTACTTCTTTTGTCCAAAATAAATTTTGAGACTCAAAAATGGGGGGCAAATATTATTAGGGTTATCTACCTCAGTTCATCATAAAACGGACCTTAACTTGAGGTCACCAGAAATCTGACCCGATCAGAAGGTCGAAGTCACTAGCAAGTCGATCTGAAATGGAGGCTGAGTTTATATAAAATCGATCTGAAATAGAGGCTAACTTCATATAAAGCCAACCTGAAATGGAGGCTGACTTCATATAAAGCCGACCTGAACCAGAGGCTAAGTTCATATAAAGTCGATCTAAATTGGAGGCTAAGTTCATACAAAACCGACCTGAATTAGAGACTGAATGCTGATCTGACTCATCTCAGCTCATATAAACACCGATCTGAGCTACCTGAATTGACTTCTAGTAAAGTATTATGATCAGCTCATATATATACCGACCTGACTCATCTCAGCTTATATAAGTACCGACCTGATTCATTTCAACTCATATAAATATCGATCTGAAACAGAGTATTACATATATTCAAGACATTCAGGATCTCATATGATACTTGATTTCATTCCGATATTTTATCAAGGTAAACTATTACATTGATGACCACAGTCATCCTATTAAAGCCTGCCATGATCTCTACAACTAAGCTACAATTGGTCACAATCTCACATACAGATGTGCTATAATTCATCCCCAAATGGCACATACAGTTAAGTATGACCTCATTTTCAGCTAATATATATAGCTATACTCTAGCTCACTTACAGATGGCCTCCAACGACCTAACAAATTCTACAGGTGGCTTCTAACAACCTAACAAACTCTTCCAATGGCCTCATTAGTCCCTCTATCAATAAAGAGCCAGAGAATCCTCCAGGTGAGTTCTGACTTCCAAGTCTCAAGCTCAAACTAGAGGGAGACTCTGCAGCTGGGACTCTAGTTTTCATGAAGTCATAAACTCTCTAGCTCCTTACCAACCCTCCTGCTCTCTATTCTTTCATTTTTCCACCTCCTGTTCTCAAGGTTCAAACTGACTTGAGCATCAAAGGGTCAAGAATCGAAGGATCCCCATCTGATTCCTTGACTTATTTTACAGGATTTCTTGAAGGAGACTCAAATTAGATCGCCATAGCCATTCCAGCATAGCTCAATCTAATCTCTCTATCTGAGATTTTGAACTTCGCAGCAACAAAAAAAAATTCATGCATAAAAATCACTTTTGATCGCACCCTCAATCTAATGTAATTTTTTAGCTGCTCCCATTTTTACTCCCACTTCTTTAGACAACTGTAGCTTGCTAAGATGATATTATATTTGCAAAGCCTCTTTCATTGACCTTCATTACGTTCCAACATATTCGTCATGAATAAAAATCTGACCGCGTTGGCCCCACCATGTTCTCATATCCAACCTTCTTCATCTTCCTACCTTTTTATAACCTTACCACCTTCAAGCCACGGATGCATCAGTACCTGCAACTCCCATTTTAATTGATGCTCACTCTTTTATCAATTAAAATGAAGGTTTGCTCCGAAAAGCAAACCAACGAGAGGGAGAAAAAGAAATACGGAGGGTTGTTTGATGATCAAGAAAAAGATAGAAAATCTTGCATAAAAAATGCAAGACTGGAAACAGATCGGCCATCTAAATCCAAACTTAAATCCAAAGAATATCTGGTATTTGATTTTAAAAAATCCTGCTTGGAATAAACTTCAGTTGATTACCTAACCAAAGACTTGCTGGACAAACATTCTACTACAACCTAGCTGCCACTTAATTTTCAACCAAACCTAGGGGTGCAATCAAGCCAAACAGAGCCAAGTAATTAAAGACTTGAGTTCGACTCACTTCAAAATAATCAGACTCAAAATTCAACTTGAGACCAATCGAGCCTCAATGTCCAAGCTTGAACTTGACTCAATCAAAAAAAGAAAAAGCAATACTCGAGTTTAAGATCGAATTCAATCTTAGTCATAATTAAAAAATATAGTTAAAATAAAATATAACATAATATTATATTTTAGAATATTGTATTAATCATATGTATTATAAATAAAATATATTATTATTTAAAATATATATATTTGGCTAAGCTCACAAGTCTTTCAACCAGGCATTTTGCTACTCAAGCTCAATAGTCGGGTCAAGCTTGGATTGAAGTAGAGCTCGAGTAGCTCGCAAGCTACTCAGCTCGTTTTCACCCCCACCTAGACCAAATATTTGAATGTAATCCAGCCAGCACCATATCCAATTTTAAATATATAGGAAACCACCAGAAGAGCTTTAAGAACTTATAAACCGATACCTCGTTTTCGGCAGTGTACTAAAAGCAAGACCCACTGATCAAACATTCTCCTGAAAAATAGTTGCCACTTAACTTCCTCTTGGACGAGATGCATAAATGTAATCTCACCAATATCCAATCAAAACTTTGACAAAATGGGAAGCCACCACAAGACCCATCAAAGCACTCATGTAACTGATGCCAGATATTGCCACGAGCTTCGACTTTTCTATAGGTCCAACCATATAATATGATCATATAAGTAAAGCTAAAAGCATCAGTGAACTTAGTGTTGCATTCACAGTTCACTTCACTGTATTGACAAAATTTTTAATTAATATTATTCTTACAAGCAATACAGAACCATGTATATAAGACCCTATCACCTTACAGTAACGGGAAGCAGACATGTAAGTTAGCCCTCAAAATGTGTCAATAGAAAGTATCTTGTTATTATGGACCAAGCTGGAAAAATTATTAAATATCCTGGGTGAGGGATAACTAATTTAGTCGCAAAGTTTTCTTGCAGCCCCTACCATCCTGCAATGCAATGCAATATACCACTGGACAATTCTTTATACTTTTCAGCATATGGAAAAGAGAATACAAATATCACACCATAAGCCAGACAATGCTTCAATCCTTCACCCATTTTGTTCACTTTCTCCATTTCTAATCTCCAACTGAACAGCTCCAGAATATCCTTGGTTAAACATGAATAAAAGAAATAAATATCTAACCTGTGTTGAAACATCTGGCATAAATTGCCTACATAATATTGCCACAGAGGCATTTTGATCTCAGAGAATTTCAGACTCATCTTCCTAAAAATGATGCATGCTATCCCTTTCTCACACCATTCATATAGCAGAGCCGATCATTAGGAAAAGAGAAAAGGGGGTTCGGAAGATCAGCCCTACTCTGGTTACCAAGATGATGGAGGAGCACAGCAGTAAAGGAATTGGAAGAAGAGGGAGAAGAAAATAACACGAAAACAAATCTAAAGCTCATTAGAAGACAAGGAACACCTCCAACCAATACTAACAAATAGAATTTTATTCAGACTCAATCCGCATGATGCAGGACAAAATAGTGATGGCCTGTAATGTGTGGAACACCAAAAAGTCTGTAAATCCTAGGCTTTAGGCTCAGATTTCTGTTTGCTGTCTAGCTGCAGATAACAAGATAGAAAAATGTAAATTGATGATTTTCTGGCTGACAAAACCTGTATTAAACATGCATTGATTAAGGATTCTAATAGTCCTAGAAACCCAAAAGTGAAAGTTCTGTGGCAATCCAAAATGATCGATGTCAATCTAAAATATAATTTTCAGAGAAAAGTGAAATAGTTTGCAGAATTCAGCACAGGATTGTGGATTTTATTGGACCAGAGGCTCTTTTTTTCGATGAAAAATTGGACCCGGGACCCAAAAAATTAGGTCTAAGGGTTAATTGCAGATGCACTAAAGAAGAATAATGGAGGGAAAAAAAAAAAAGTAACCATTGAAAATTCCAAATTCATGGCATTCTATGTTGGCTGTGCACATAACTTGTGGATTAGAGCAAAGCAACTTAAATGGTTAAAATCTATATCCAGAACTGTCTATCAAATAATAGCGGCAATAAGAGTGATTGACAGCACAGAATAATAAGATAAGAAAGAGAGATACAAGACAGAGTTAGGACATTCTATTAAAATAGAATGCAAGCCTTCTGCTATCAAGCCCAAAGAACACAAATTAAGCACTGGGAGCAAAAGGAACAATTCTCAAACAATTATGTAAAATACTAAAGAACTAAGCAGCTATTTTTTTTTCAATAACAGAACTTCAAAAGTCTACACAGACTATAAGTATCCATGATTCTCTAATCAAACCAGGCATCCAGGGCCAAAAGCCCCAACTATTCCATACTTTACATAAAAACATGAGAAATGAGACAAAAAAGATAACACTTTTCTTCAACAACTGTTCAGGATACAATATTGGAGGTCCATAAGCTTAAATGGAACAAATGCATTTTGGGGCAAGAGCACCATTCTTAGCCATTAAAATTTAACAAATTTTGAATTCTAAAAACGAGAAGAATCTAGCAAAATTCACTAATGTAACATCAAATAATAGAACTTTGTTATCAATTATATTTTGCCAAAAAAAGGAACTAAGACAAAGACAATTAGCTCCTTTACACAGCCATGTCCTAATCATTGTGCCGGTGTTCTTACACCCTCGTCAATTTTGTGGTCAAAGGCAAATGCTGCATACATTTTTTTATTGTTTTATAAAAGAAAATATTCTTTTCGCAAAAACATGCTACTTTTAAACCTATGCACAAATTTGCAATAGTTAAGGATGTTTAACTTCTACAGTATCATTGATGACCATCCAACATCTTGCATCAATTCACACCAGAAAAAAATACAAATTCTATACAAATTCCTTCTCTTCATCTCCCTCACAAATAAATAAATAAAAAGCCTACAATATTATTCTGACATCCTCCAATAGATTCTTCATGTGTTATTTTGCATAAAATAGTAATAAAGTAAAGCAATGATACTTTAGGTGAAAGAACATCGCAAATGCTATGACTTTCCACTCAAGATGGAAATTTCATATCATAAATACCTTAGCCCAAACCACCCTATCAAAACGTTAGTTCAGTTATCAACTTGTCTACAAGATAGATTAAGTCCTTGAGAAAAGGACATGATAGCACCCCACACCACCAAAAAAAGAGAATAGAATAAAATAAAAATAAATCCCACAAGTGATGATACTACTCCATCCAACAAAATTTCTACCAAATATTTCCACCATTAGGTCTCAACATTTGCTCTAAAACTTGCTAATCTTCAAAAGGAAAAGAAAGGAATTAATTGCAAATTCCATTTGACTCACACCTAAGAAATCCACAATCTAGTGCAAGGATGAGACACGCTTGAAGCAAGAAAAATTGATAAAACTTTCCACTATAGAATGATAAATTTTGTTTAAATGATAAAAAAAAAAAAAAACTTTACTAATTTTTCACCCTCCTGCTATTTTCCCAAGAAAATATCTCATTGAGCTCCACCCGACAAGTAGAACGAAGCTCTCAAATAAGCTACAGAAACTAGATTAGAGAGCCAGAAAAATACCCAGATGGGTGATTCATTATCTTCTCCATTAGATTCAGTGATAAACAAAATAAATCACAGTAAAAGATGCCAAGCAGCCCAGATGAAAAGACTGCAGAGTCAACAAGAAGTTACATAATTTTATGGGTCATCCTTTAGACTATATCTGCCTTCTACCTTCCAACTTCGACTGCTAGCGAACAAGCATGCAGAATGAAAAGGCCCTGGCACTGTTCTAAAAAGCATCAAGCGCCACGAACACTCTCCAATGGATTCAGAAATTACATAACTGAGGCCTCCTCGAGCATAGCAAAACAAGAAAAAACAGTCTTAATTTACCTACACGCAACCAAGCAGAGCACCGACCTTCTTAGCAAAGTCATCCTCATCATCAAACTCATCTTCATTCTCTTGGTATACATCCTCATCATATTTGCTGTTTGAGTCCCCACCCTCAACTGCCTCATAATCAGACTCTCCATATGTTTGGTCATAGCTTTCCAGCTCTTGATCTTCCATAGCATCCACTTCCATATTATCATCTGCATCAAACATATCTTCTTTAGCTGAAGAACAACCATCACAGATTGATCCCTCTTCTCCATGGTTTAGACCCTCTTCTTCTTCCTTCTTGGCTGTTCTATCCCTGTGTTCTTCAAGGCTACTGGCTTGTCATGACCATCTTTCTTGGTTTCTACTGGAAGAATAGACCGCACATCTGATAAAGCAACTGAGACAGAACCACCTGCTGTATTTTCTCCTTTTCTTCGATCATTTTCATCTCCACTGCTTGCACCATTCGCAGACACTGCCTCTCTTTTTCTTTTAAGAATGATGCTCAGTGGCTTCGGACCTTCAAATGAGAGAGAATCTTTGGGATACCGAAGCCCTGCTTCTTTTGCAAGCTTCATATTATTCAGCTCTAGAGGGGCAGCATCACCTGTACTCTTGGTTGACACCTCTTGAGAATTCTCAATAACCTTTGTACCTTTCAGCTCTGCAAGACTCTTTGGACCAGCAAAATCTAGGGGGCCTGTATCATCTCTTCTAGTTCGCTTTACTATAGTACTCCTTGCATCTGCAGCGAACTCCTCATTTGATCTCTGTCTTACTCTTTCATGATGCCACCCCCAATAATTTCTTGGTCTGGGTGGTGACAATCTGCCTCGAGGTCTTCCTCTATTTCCATTATTATCAGATTGCAAATCATTTGGGATGTTAGGTGAAGACCTTCCAGGGAGTGTAATTCTTCCTTGCAGGCGAGTGCTTATGGAGTTTCCGTGAGGAATCTGCCTTTGATTTTTGTGGGAATGCTGAAGTGATGGTTCAGGAGTTGTTGTAGTAACCTTTGCGACCTGCTGCAAAATAGGATTACCAGATGCCTGCGGGCCATGGGTGAAAGGGCATCTTTCACCTTTCAAACAGTGTCCTCTTTGAAAATGATAGCACGGCGCACTTTGCTTTTTCGTAGTATAAGGAGCATGCCCTGCAGGGATTTTTGTTGTTGCAACAGTTTGTGAAGGAGGTTGAACCAGCCTTGAAGAAGGCCCTTGAGTCCCAAACAGGCCATCAAGTGGCTGAAGAAATAACAGCAAAAATAAGTTTTTTATTCAAACATAAAAACATTTATATGTGCAAAATTAAACAATCTAAACTTATAAACCAAAAGAATATATACAAACAAGCAACCACTTCCACATGAAACAAGTAAATGAAAATAGCTTTCATTGTCCTACATGGATGACATGCAACATTCACATTGAAAAGTCTCCAAATGTGGAATCATGTTTTTGCATGAGTATGAACAAAATATGTACACTAATTAACAGAGTAGAGACTTACTGGATGTCGGAATAAACATTTTGGATTCAGGCAATTCCCATTCAGCCAGTACCAGCAATCCTTGGGGTTGAATATGGCACCCTCAGTATGACGATACTCGCATTCGTTTCCCTGAAAAAAAAAATGATGTTACTTAATATTGGAACTTTAATATAACAGCTGACAACGTGCCATGAAAATAAAATATGTACCAAATCAAGTCTACCATAGACAAGATGAGGGATTCCATTTCCTTGGACAAAGAAAATCAAAGGTGAATACAACTACTATTGGTAATGCATCAGAAAAATGTAAGCATTTGCTACAAAAGTATAGAGATAGGTCTGACACTGCTGTGAGCATTTGGCTACGTCATGTGTGTGTGTATGAGATAGAGACAGGGGTCTCGCCAAAATCCTAACCTTATTGCAGGGAGGTTATCTAAATGTTAATGCATACACACTGCTGGTGGAAACTAACGAGAGATATGGAAAGGCAATTGTAAGATGAGATGGACATTTTCATGTGAGAAACTTCTAAGGACAAAAACCAATAGGTCTATTTACTTGAAAAGTAGAAAAAAGAAAACAAAATTAGATATGAGATAGCACATAGATGGCTGCAAAACATAGCAAGTAATGATGATGCAATAGTTGAAAATGACAAGGGTATTCAAAATGGCTGACTTGGTCTGCCTGCCATGCCTAGTGTCAACTTTAGTTGCCAGAACTAATGGGTGTGCACGCAGATACGGATGCAAGAGAGAATGCAGATATCTCGGATACACTTGAGGGAAGTGCTTAGGTAGGGAATTTGTGAACTTGGCACGTTACACTAGGTTGAAGCTTCCTACTAATACGATGTCACCTAGACTCTTATACTTATCTTGTAATCACCTTTAGATCCATAAAGGCATCACAATTTACTAGATTTATATCTTTGTTGTACACTTAAGCAAGTCTTGTGCTTGAAATCAAGTGCTACCATAAATCACCAATGGGTAAACACTCAACAACAAAGCAACACCACCAAAATTTTTACATATGAGATGGAAAACCTTGGAAACCTTAACAAAACATCATCTTCTAATATTTATATTTGATATTTTGGATTAAGGAAAATAAAGTTTTGTTGAACTTTATTTCCTATGTGCTCCTAGTTATCCTCTCCTTCCTCTTTCCAACGTAGACAATTGGACACGTGCTTGGATACAAACCCTCGAATCCATGTCCATGCAGCACTCGCCACATGAGGAACTGATCCAAAAGATAAAAATAGTGCAAAAATATGGCTTAGCCAAATTAAACAGCTCCCAGTATTGCTTTGCAAGCACAAAATTCTGTGAATTGCCCATAAAAGAAACAATCTGGCGTCACATGATACAGGAGTTGCGCTTCACACAATAATTTAAAATTTTGAGAACATAAATTTCCAATATTCATGACATTGCACGAATACATGGGACACATCTTCTTGCAAGCTTTCAATAGGGATGCAACTGTGATATAACAAATGCCAGAGTGTTGATTAATAATGGGTCAGAAATCAATACTTACCAAAAGGCATCAAAGCAGTTATGTTAATACAAAAACTACCCAAACAAATAAACTATGTGCGATGGATGCTGATGAGTTTTTTCCCAAATTGTGAACTTTAGAACTATGCCAAACAAGTAATTTATGAAATTTATCATCAACTAACGAGACATAACCCTAGATTTTGCACAGAAGCAAGCTCAGAAATAGAATCAGTCAAGCAGATTATAGGGGAAACACAGTTTAAATCAGTTTGAATAATCAAATTTTGAAAATCAAAAAAAAAAAAAATCATCAAAGATATGCGTTAAAGGTTTATCTGATATATCTCAAATCACCACTTAACCCTATTATCGACTCCAAAATCTAATCAGGCATCACTTCCCAAGATTCATGCACAAGAACCTAAAATAACAAACAAAACCGATCAAATTCAACCACTTCCCAAGATTCATGCACAAGAACCCAAACGTTATACAAAACCGATCAAATTCAACCATAATCAAATCCATCTAAAGTCAAGGCCCCAAAAAAATTAAGATAGAGCAAAAAAGAACACGAAGCAAAAAGGAGAATGAAACTATAACATAACAAGAACCGAAAGACCGACTAAGAGAGGCACTTTACCTTATTGCAGGCCAATGGCGACGCCAGGAAGAACACGCAGTCGGTGTTCTTCTTCAGCACCTCATCCTCCGCCGTCGACGGGCGGATTCTCTTCCGCTCACCGCCGTTTTGCATCGCCCTCCCCACTTATCCCCTTCGACGCAAGAAACAATCGGAACAAAGGTCGAGCTGCTCCGACGCGATCAAAGACGGAGACCGAGACGTGAAAATCCGCAGAATAGACAGAGAACTGGAAACAAACAGATCAAAGAACCGGATCCCGGAACTGGAGGAGACGGTGGGAACAGAGAACGAGGAAGGGTTTTCGAGCTTTCTTGGAGCTTTTCTCGCTGCTCTCGTCTCCAAGAAACCTCGTTTAGAGCCTTCTTACCTCCACCTCATGTCATCGCCGGGGTTTTATAGAGTTTGGAAATAACCGTTTCTTCGTTACTAATTATTACTATTTTTTTTCTGCTCCGATTCCGGTTGGGTTTGGACGCATGTTTCTTTTCTTGCAGTCAGATTCGAATGCATCCACGGACAGCTTGGCGCGCGAAGGGGGTGTCACGTGACCGGGTTTTTAGGTTTGTCCTGTTTGGGTTTGGTTGGGTTTTAACTCATGTTTCTTTTCTTGCAGTCGGATTAGGATCCAACTAGTGGCAGAGCGGACCAGAGTGGGCAGTGGCAGAGTGGACCAAAAAATTTTAAAATATATATTATCTATATATTTATATATATAGTGATCTTTTAATATTTTAATCTCATATATATTACGAATCCATTAATTTGAAAAAAAAATCATATAATTAATATATATATTAATTTTTTATAAAAAATAATAAATTTTTTTAAGAAAAATAATTGTTTATTTATTTTTCAATCCGTTATTTATTCTTCAACCTTTAATATGGAAGAGGTTATTGAGATTTTTATACAATCAAAATCATTTTATAAATAGCATAAGATAATATTTTTTACTTATTTTTGTTTATACATAAAATCATATATTTATTAATATTTTTATAATATTTTGATTATATATCTTTATTTTATTATTTATTATAAAATATTTTATTTAAATAATTATTAATAAATTATTACTTTGTCCTCCCAATATTTAATGTTAGGCTCCGCCATTGGATCCAACAGTGGAAGATGCTCTTGCTGGTCTGAACTGATCAAGATTATGAGTTGAATATTTTTTTTTAAATAAAAAATAAAGAACAAAAATTGATTGGGCATTGGGACTCATCCGCTATGGCCTATGGGCATGACCCTCAAGAGATTTTGGCTTCGAGTCATGGTAGTAGTAATTAAACTAGAAATAGATGTAACTATTAGATATTATTTTACTGGTTCCTAAAGCCCAATTTAGATAGGATTTTGTTAGCTCTTAAATTGATTTTGACGATGTTAAAGGTGTTTGAGTACTAATTATGTTTACTAATAATACTTTTAAGAATGATTATAAGATTTTTCAATGTATTTAGTTGGTTTACTCAAAAAGATGTCTTTTCAAAAAAATTCTTGTTCTTAAGTTAAAGATCTTTGGTTGGAAGCAAAGAAACTAAAATTCTCGAAGAAAAGTCTAGTTTAAAAATACCTCTCAATAAATCTATACATGCACAAATTAAGTTTGAGAAGGCAAGTCTAGCTTAGAATAAAATTGATCAAGAAAAATTATCTAAAAATACTTTGTGGCACGCTTGGCATATCACTGAGCCAACTAAATAAGAAGTTTAGCCGATCCAATCTCGGTTTAAGAGAAAGACAAAAATCAAGAAAATTTAAAGAAACTCTCTTAGCTGACCAAGCTTTTATCTTAGTTGATCAAGACAAAGTCTTAGCCAACTCAAATTTTTAGATAGCCGACCAAATCTCAAACTCAAAATGAAGGCAAAAAGATAAAGATTCAAAATATGTTTTGTGAGCTGATCTTGTGATCAAATTAGTCGACTAAGATTAGAGATTAGCCAAATCAAAAAAAAAGATAGTAAGTCTTTTGAGCTAACCCAGAGAATCAATTAGCCAACCAAATAATCAAGTTAGCTAAATAAGAAGAGATCTGATCCGACCCAATCTCAGATAGATAGAATAACAGAATGATGAAATTTTGGCATCTGCTGCTGAGCCGTCTCAGAGTTTTTATTTAGCCAACTCAATGTTGAAGATTAGCCAACTAAGAGCCTAAATGAGTCAACTCATAGAATTCTGACAGAATAATGGTTAGTTTTTCAAAATTTTCAAAATGTGTCTAAAATAGTTCCAACAACTATTGTCAAGCTTCCAATGGTTAGAGGACTAATTGTAGACATTTTTTAGGCCTTAAATATGAATCATGTAGGGCCCCACTACGGCAAACTTAATGTTTGCATAATTGCTAGCTAAGCTTAAGAGTGGATCTCGTTGAGACATAGGGATGGGATAGGTTAGGAGTAGTAAGATCTTCCTGAACTCATCTTGTTACTTGATACTGAGACTGAACTCCTTTCCATTGCTTGATATTGAGATTCCATACAAAACTCTACAGTAACACTACCAATGACCTGCTATGCCAAGAAACCTAGTAACAGAGTCCTGACAGTTTAGATTTCAACTATATCAGTTCCGAAGATATGCTCAATTCATGATAAAAATAATTTTCCAGCTTGTTTTGCCACAAGATTAGGGAGATGTGCATGAGAGTCGAAGCATCTTTTATTTCATTCCCTTCATATATACTATAGACCCGTAGCCAACAAGACATCCAATCCCTTCAAGATGGGATTTTCGGATTCCTCCAATCTCCAATTAGTCCATAGAGCAATTTAGGGTGTTGTTACCTCATCAAGATAAAGATTATAAGAGCAGCGACCAAACCTCTCTCGAAAATGGGCATTGAAGGAACAAGTGATCGGCCATCTCTTGTCCCATATTGCAAAGGCTGTAGCTATCCCTCGCCTTCCATCCTTGCTTGGTGAGGTTATTCTTAGCGAGTATTTTATCATGATAACTAAGATAGAAGAAGACTTTAACCTTTTTCAATATCTGAATTTTTCAAACAAGCGAGCTGAATAATGGTCTAATACCACATCAAGAAGGCATCGTTCATTGAGAACATTTTCGATGAAAACCACCTCCATTCTATATTGTCTGACTCATTCGATAAACTGATTGTTGTCAAGCACTACCTCAGCTTTTCAAGATCCTCTTGGGCACCCGATGGCATGATAAGAGGCCAATTCTTGTTATCTATGAAGATGTTGTAAGCCTCCACCACACTAACTTCATGGCTAGGAATAAAAATATATAATCATAGGAATAAAACCTTAATTGGCTGATCAAAAAGCTAGTTATCTTGCGAGACTAAAATGTTCAACCCATTCCCTACTCGAAACGTCATGAGCGATTGAAATACACCTTTTATAACAAAAATATTTTTCCAGGATGTGGATGGTCGTCAGTGAGATTGGTTGATCTTGATAGTAAGCCATCTTGACTAACCTACTCCAAGGCTTGGGGGTATCCCATAATATTTTCCACCACCATTTGTAGTAAATCACCTGATTGAACACTTTAACATTGATGATCCCTAATCCACCAAATACTGTTGGTCGATAGATTGATGATCATTTAAGTAGGTAGCATCTAGGTGAACGTTGCTCCTCTCCACTCCATAAGAATGCCTGACGAGCTCTGTCGATCCTTTGAATGATGTTAGACGATATGACGAAGTTGGACATCCAATAAACCATGGTTGGTGTGATAACCACATTAATTAATTTCACCCTTCCTGCAATGGAGAGTAGTTAGCCTTTCCATCTCGCCATTTTCTTTATAATTTTCTCCACAAGCAGATTCCAATCATGCATCTTTAGTCATTTGTAGTGTAAAGGTATATCCAAGTATATGAATGGGAATCAGCCACTTGACTTCCCAGTATGGAAGCTAGTTGGTTCTTTTGCGAATCCTGGATGCCCAGCCTGGGATAGTGGATTTTTTGAAGTTGATCTTCAAGCCTGATAGCAGTTGGAAGGAGTATAGAATAAATATGAGAATTTTGATGTATTCTCAGTTTACTCTACAGAAAATGAGTGTGTCGTCGGTGACTTGGACTCTAAAATTATCTGATTATTTCACGATTGCCAATGCCTTCTACGAGCTGTTGGGATGCTGCAATTTTGAGGATTCGATCGAGAGTATCAACAACGAGAATGAATAACTGTGGTGAGATGGAATCTCCCTGTCGTAACCTCGGCCATGTCTGTAAAAATAATTTCAAAAATCCACTTACACCATCTATCACTGAAGCCTCTAGCAGTTAGAAGCCGAAGAAGGAAGGGCCTTGCCACATTATCAAATGCCTTCTCTAAGTCCACCTTATAAATGATTCCTTTGTGCTTTAATATGTTCCACTGATTTATGATTTCATTTGTGGCAGCAAAGTTATTTGCAATGTTCATTTCACAAATAAATGATGATGGTGTAGATGGAAGCATGCTATTGTTGGATTCGTCTCCTCAATCTGCTGCACAATGCCCTGCACACAGCAAAAACAAAAAAACCAGAGAAGGAAGAAAGGGAGCAGATTTAAAACTGTTTCTACAATCTGTTTAGGTGATGGCCAATATCTAATATATAAAGGCAAAAGACAAGTCTAAGAAATCCACAACAAAAAATGAAAACAGCCTCCACACTATACGGAAATAAAAAAAAATAAAATAACATCTCACCTATGACCCAGTCTACTAACAACTTCTCTTATTATTTTGCATCACTATTCAACACACCCCCTTGATGCAAAACCACAAACACCAAGAAATTTTCTAAAATATAAGAACTTTCCAGGAGGAAGTGCCTTTATTAATATATCTGCAACCTGCTTATTTGTTGCACAATTTTTTATCTTGATCAAACCTTTGGAAACCATCTCCCGCAAGAAGTGATGACAGATGTCAATGTGCTTAACACGGCCATGATGAGAAGGATTTTTTGATATGAAGATGGCAGCCATGTTGTCACAAAAGATCTCGAATGCATTTAACTGAGGTTGTTGGAGATCTTCAATAATTCTTCGTACCCAAATTACTTAGCATGCTGCAGCTGCACCTGCAACATACTCAACTTCAGATGAAGACAATTCAACTGTTGCTTGCTTTTTTGATGTTCAGATAATTGCTCCTGAACCAAGGCTGAAAAGAAATCTTGTTGTACTCTTTCGATCATCCAAGGAACCTGCCCAATCACTATCACTAAAGCCAAATAAATTCAGGTTAGCAATATGAGAGTACCATATGCCATAGTTGCTAGTTCCACGAACATAACGTAAGATCCTTTTGGCTGTCCCAAAATATTGTCTTGTAGGTTTATGCATAAATCTGGACACCATACTCACTGCAAACACAATGTCAGGCCTAGTATGTGTCAAATATATCAACCCTCCAACCAGTTTCCAAAAAGATGTTGCATCTGCTAGATCTGTGCCATCCTCAAAAGTTAATTTTTCATTAGCATTCATTGGTGTATCAACCTTTTTACAAGCTGTCATGCCAAACTTCTGAAGCAAATCAAGAGTATATTTTCTTGTGAGACAAAAATACCATCCATTGTTTGTTTAACTTCCAAACCAAGGAAATAATGAAGAGCTCCTAAATCTGTTATCTCAAATTCAGACATCATTTGCACTCTAAATTCATGGAGAAGAGATTTGGAGGAGCTAGTATATATAATGTCATCCACATATAAACAAACAACAAGTATCTCACCATCATCTTTCAATTTCACATAGAGTGTGGGCTCATTCACGCTCTTTCGAAACCCTTTTGCAAGAAAATAGACGTCAATTTTACTATACCAAGCTCTCGGAGCTTGTTTCAACCCATAGAGTATCTTTTTGAGCTTATAAACTTTGTCTTCTTTTCCTTTGATCTCAAAACCTGAGGGCTGCTGCACATATACCTCCTCACATAATTCTCCATTCAAAAATACAGATTTAACATCAAATTGATAAACCATCTATTTATTATGTGCAGCAAGTGCTAAAATAATTTGAACAGTCTCCATTCTTACCACAGGAGAGAAGGTTTCAAAATAGTCTATACCTGGTTGTTGGGCATACCCTTTGACGATAAGCCGAGCTTTATACTTCTGCACATTTTCATCAGGATTGTACTTTGTTCAGTACACCCATTTCAGTCCAACAGCTGCTTTTTCTTTAGGCAAGTCAACTAATTTTCAGGTTTTATTTTTTTTAATTGTTGAGATTTCTTCTTCCATAGATTTCCTCCATTCTTCTTTCTCTATAGCTTCCTCAAAACATAAAAGGTCTACAGCCATGAGAGCAAAGTTACAAGAGTTATAAATATCTACAAGTGACCTCACCTTCCTTGGTGTGCTTTAACTTGAAGAATCAGATTCAAGCACTCTATTTGATTGAGTACTCAAAGGAGTAGTGCCTTGAGCACTTGATGATGGAGAGCTTGCAGGAGATTCCAAATTCTCTGTATTTGATAGCTGAAAATCTAATCCAATAGTGGGTGTTACCTACTCAACTTCAGTCCAATTCCAGCAGCTATTTTCATCAAAAATAATATTTCTACTAACAAGTAGCTATTTTATAATAAGATTATATAAGCACTAGGCTTTGCTTTTTTCACTATACCCAATAAACATATATTTAACACTCTTCTCATCTAATTTCTGATACTTTTCTACACTAATATGGGAATACACAATGCTTCCAAAAACTCTTAAATCATTTACCTCTGGCTTCTTATTATGCCAAGCCTCAAATGGAGTATGATTCCAAACCACTTTTGTGGGAGAAATGTTAAGAAGATAAATAGCTGTTGCCACTGCTTCTACCCAAAAAATGTTTGGAAGCTTCTTTACTTTTAACATAATTCTAGCCATCTCAACCACTGTGCGATTTTTTCTTTCAGCTATGCCATTCTGCTCAGGTATGTAACTTACTGTAAGCTATCTTTTGATGCCATTAAACTGACAAAACTCAACAAACTCATTAGAACAAAATTCTCCACCTCGATCAGTCCTCAAAACATGAATAGACTGCCCACACTGTTTTTCAACATGTGCTTTAAAAATCAAAAATTTGGAGAATGCTTCAAATTTATTCTTTAAGAAATACACCCAACACATTCTGCTATAGTCATCAATGAACAAAAGGAAATACTTACTATTGTTCAGAGATGATGTTTGCATAGGTCCACAAATGTCTGCATGCACCAGTTGAAGTGGCTTCTTTGCTCTCCAAGACTTTCCACAAGGAAATGATGCCTGTTGATGCTTGCCATATATGCATCCTTCACATACGTCCTGCATTTGTTCAATTGATGGCAGTCCAACTACCATTTTCTTCTCATGTAGTAACTTGAGCCCATGAAAGTTTAGATGTCCATAACATTTATGCCACAACCATGAGTCATTTTTAACATTAACAACCAAGGTATGATCTATGGAAGAAGTTTTCATAGGAAATATCCTATTTTTTATCATACAAACTTTCATGAAGGGCACATCTGAACCTTTTTTGCTAATAACACATTTGTCATCACGAAAAGAAAGCAAGTAGTCTCTTTGAAGTAATTGCCCAACACTAATCAGATTGTGTGCTAAACCAGGAATATATAAAACATCATGAATGAACTTCTCATTTCTTGATTTATTGCGAATCACAATAGTACCTTTGCCTTCTAACTGAACTTGCTTGTTATCACCAAGATAAACTGGGACCTTCACTAATTCATCCAAATTCTAAAAATTCTCCTTGACACCCATCATATGGTTGTTGCAACCACTGTCTAGAAATCAGATATCAGCAATACTTACTTCACCATTCAAACAAGTAAGAAACAAATTATTCTCCTCTTTCTTTTCTTCAAAAAAATTTGCTTCATGCATAGAATTTTTGATAGAATTTTTTGATATGCCCATATTTTTTACAAGAATGACACTGCACATCAGAAAAATTGTTACTCCGTTGCTTGGTGAAGTTGTCTTGGTTACCATACCATAAGATCTGCCACGACCACATCCTCGGCCTCTTCCATGGCCATGACCTTCATATCCACCTTAACCACAACTTCGACCTATGATTTTATTTGTCCTATGTTCAGCTTTGTCTGAAGAGATCTCCATCTTTGCTTGACAAGCTTACTCAATGCCTTCCTCCTGCGATCTATTAATTCTCTACTCATGAGCTTGCATAGAACCTATTAGTTCATCAAGAGAATACGTACTTAAATTTTTAGACTCTTCTATGGCTGCAACAACATGGTCAAATTTAGATGGCAGACTCTTCAACACTTTCTCAGCAACCCTTTGATCAGGCAAGTTTTCACCCATAGCACAAATTTGATTAACCACAACTAAAACTCTAGAGAAAAATTCATGGATAGATTCTAAATTTTTCATGAAGAGAGTTTCAAAATCACGATGAAGGCCTTGAAGTTTAACAGTTTTCACCTTGTCTGAACATTGATATTCCTTCTCCAAAATCATCCAAGCTTTCTGAGATTTTGTAGCTGCTGCTATCCTTAGAAAGATAGATTCATCTACAGCTTGTTATCACCAGCAGGGCCTTTGAATCTTTCTTCCGATTCTCCTTTAACTCATGCCTCTGTTGAGCAGAGAGATTAACTCCTCCATCACCTGGTATTGCATAACCACTTTCAACAATTTCCCATAAATCTTGAGACAAGAAGAAAGTTCTCATTTTAATCTTCCAAAACTCATAACTTGCACCTTTAAAGATAGGAATCAAAGACTGAGTAACACTTAAACTGCTATCACTGGCTGCTGCCATGATGATTTCTCAGAGAACTTTCATCAAACAGTTCAAGGGCACAAAATTTTCTTACCAACTTCTTGGAGAACGACCACCTGCAGTTTGATCTTCTCCTTCAAATAGCCCTTCCACAGCAGTAGAACAGCCCCCCAAAAAGCTTTCTTCCAAGTACAAATCACACGAACTTGGCTCTTGTCACGGCCCAGCCCATAGGGCTCTTGGGCCTGGCAAACTTTGGAGAAGCCCAAAACAGAGCCCGACGGGAGGAGGAGGAAGACTCCTAACTGGAGTCTTCTTCCCCTCCGACCCCGGTGAAATCGGACCCATGGAGTCTGGCTTAGGGTAGGATAGCTCCCCTATAAACCCTCCTTCCCTCCCTTAAGACTTTCCACCGGCGATCTTCGAGCTTGATCTCTTGATTTCTTCCGTTGAAGCCGTGACCTCTCGTACTCGTGCTCGTCGAAAATCAGAGCCGACGATGCTGCTGAAGCTTGAGGTAAACCCTTCTTCTCCTTCCTCTCTTTTCCATGGCTTCGTGCACCCTCTTCGGCCTTCGAGATCGTCGGAAAATCCATGAACAAGGTGACCCTTGTTTTGTTCTGTTCGGCCGGGCCATCTTCCTCTCTTTTCCGGCCACCGGCACCGTCGGTTGCGGCGTCCCATCCCCAAGATCGGACCCTCATCTCTCTATCCCTCTTCCCTGAAGGTCTTGGCCGTCGGTGACCGATCAATGATCGAAAAATTAAAAAAAAAAAGGGCGGATCCCCTGTTTTTCGAAAAAAAAAAAAAAAGAAGGAAAGCTTGCTGGTCGAACTCCGTCGCCGACCGACTTCGCATGGTCGGCCATCATTGCCTGACCTCCGATGAAGCCACCCACCTCATCAGAGCTCGGGTCACTGGAGGGGGGACCTCACGGTCTTCCCCTGTTTCGGCCCAAGGGAGGCCACGGGAAGAAAAGGAAAAAGAAAGAAGAAGAAAGAAAAAAGAAAAAAGAAAAGAAAAAGAAAAAGAGAAAAAAAAAGAAAGAGAGAATTTTCTCTCTCTCCTTTCTCTTCCTTTTTCCTCTCTCTTCTCTCTACCTTCTCTCTCTAGACCTTTTTCTCTCTCTTGATGGATTTTATCTCTCTAGTGTCTTTCTCTTTTTGATTTCATCACGGATCTTAGGATAAACTTGAGATGAAAATAAGATGATCTGAGATTGCTCCGAAATTCGTGCAGTAGATTAAATCCCGATATGATCTTTATTCAAAATTGATAACATCAATCATTGTTAATCCATATTGAGTCATCCTGATATGATCTTTGATGATTTCGATCATGATTGCCTCATCTGAAGGATACAAAAATTTTCTCTCTCTATTTTCTCTCTCCACTTTCTCTCTCTACTTTTTTTCTCTAGAATTTTCTCTCTCTAAAAATCTTATGGATCAGTGGAGGATCCAGATACTTAGATAAATCCTAATTTTGATTAATCCTAAGAGAGGTCCTCGATTTGTATTATTAGGATCGATTATTGGTAATTTCTCTATATGTGATTTTTATATTGATCAGTATCATGAAGAGATGTCTGCATATGATATCGAGTAGAATATTTTGTTAAAGAAATTCATAAATCAAAGAAGAAAATTGATTTCTGTGCTTGGATCAGTCACCGGTACGGGTAAGAATCTCTGTACATGATCACTATTATATATATGCTATTTTACTGTTGGTCTTGCATCATTAATTTTGCATCGTCGGATTTGAGATCGATGAATTTATTATACCTGAGATACTGTTATTTGATTTTGAGCATGAGTATGTTATGTCAAGATATATGTATCAGAGATTGATGGCATGATTATATGGATATGATATATCTGAATTGATCATATTGCAAGACAGAATTGATTTGATGAAATCAACACATAATGATTAAATGAAAAGAAAAAAAATATATGGTATGAACTAGCCTTGTCATGTGGAACAGTCGGCCAGGAGCTTATGCTTGGGACAGCTCGTCAGGAGCTTATGCCTGGGACAGCCCCCACTGGCTTACAGGTGGATCAATCGGTCTGGAGCTCATGCCTGAGACAGTCCGTCAGGAGCTTATGCCTGGGACAGCTTCTCATGGACTTTCGTACGTGGAACAGCCGGCCAGGAGCTCATCCTGGGACAGCCTTGAAAGGTTTTTTAAGTGGATTCGATCCGGATGATGACTGAGATATAGACTTGGATAGTCCAGAGCCAGAAAGAAAATGTTAAAAATCATGTGATTATGAAAAGAGAAATGAAAGATAAGACATGAAATAATTATTGAATAAAAGTGTTTCACTTGTTAACATATAATGATGCATCTATTTTAATAAGACAGAAAATTTATGGATATTTGTATTATTCTGGATATTGAACATCGAATTTTATATTTTATTATTTATATTTATTTTTAGATTATATTATTATATCAGTGTGATATGAAAATTCTTACTGGGCTGTAAAGCTCACACCTCTTCATCTTTCTTTTTCTTCTCAGAGTTACAGGACGTTCATGATTGGCTATGGCTTAGATTTATGGGTGAGCAGATGGATAGATAGAGTGTCATAGTACCTGATCAGAGGATTGAAAAAATTTAATTTATAATTATGCAAGATTTTACAAATTATTGTTAAAATTAATTATTATGGATGTTAAGATTGTAATGTGATTTATTTTGGCCTTGCATATTCTTTAGGGCTTGCTCTAAGGAGTGTGCGGCCATCACATATCCGATTCGGATGTTAGGTTCGAGATGTGACAGAATGGTATCAGAGCTTAGATTTAAAATTACTAAGATTATGAAGTGATGTCAAAGCTTTATGTAAGATCAATAGGATATGACAGAGTGATATCTGATCTTAGAGCTTATATTATGATCATTGGAGATTACGATATAAATGATTAGGATGTGATAGAATAATATCAAAGCTTAGGTTTAAGATCACTAGAGATTATGAAGAGATATTAAAATTTTATGCATGATCAATAGGATGTGACAGAGTGATATCAGAGAATATGATAGAACAGTGCTAGAGCTCAGGTTTAAGGTCACTAGGAATTGTCATACAAGTGATATCAAAACTTTGGGATTATAATCAATAAAGTATGATCGATAATATCAGAGTTTAAGATTATGATCATTAAAGGTATGATAAAATGATATTAGAGTTTAGGTTATGATCACTAGAAAATATGATTTAAGTGATATTTGAGTTTAAGATTATAATTATTCAGAATTGTAATTTTAGTGATATCTGAACTTAGGTTATGATCATGAGGAACATGATAGATATAAAAGACAAGATTCAATATTTAGATTTCGAATCAATAGATATTAAGATGAAATTTATGCATAAGTGGCATATGATATCTATAATAGAATTGATGAGTTATATCTTGAATTTCAATTAGTAGGGTGGCCTGAATATAAGAAGAATTGACCCTGGAAGGAAGCGGGAGGTATTGATATATTATGTTGAGTATACTCGATGATTTTGGAATGCTAAACTTATATGGAAGAAAATCATGATAATTTTTTTGATTTTGATGTTAATTATCTGAGCATTACAAATTTTAAATTTATCAGAAGGAAGTTAAGATATGGTCTAAGAAGAAATTTCATCATATGAGAGAGAAATATTTTTGAGCATTGAATCTATAAGAGGAACATATATGAAACTCAATCTTAGATGAAAAATATATATATATATACTTGAATTTTATTATGAGAATATGAGACACACATCTTGATGAAATCTTTGGTTACTCAAAATATCATATTCTGAATATGATTCCTTGATCTTTCAAGTTGCATTGAATTTCAAGTCAAAAATTTACTTTTCTAAGTGGATCAAAAGTATTTTGATATTGTTGTTAAATTAAAGAAGAAAATTTATTTTGTCAGAGTATGATATACAGGTTATGATGAAATCTTTAATAATTCGTATTACTATCTGTGGATTAGTTTTTTTTAATTTTTCTTGTGATTGTTGAAGATGGTGAAGTGTATTAATTATTCAAGTCAAAGTTTGGATTTTTTAAATTGAACTAAGACATCTTGCTAGTATTAAATTTTGAATGACTTTTACACGGGACAAGATTTTGTATGGATTTATCGATTAATATTAAGGGTTGTGATGAAGAGAGCTCTACAAGAAATAATCAAGTTGATTCTACTTGCTGTTGGCTTGAGTTCTTCTAGTTTGTCAAGTTAGAATTAATTCTTTTAAAAAAAAAGATTGATTTAAAATTATCAAAATAATTGTAAGGTAAATCTAAGGTTAACTCCAATCAATTCTAGACATGTTGGATTCTTGAAGAGTGATGAAACTTATGCAATGATTTCAAATATAGAAAGTGGATCAAGATTTAATTTTTATATGCTATACCCAAAGGTAGTAAAGATAAAAAAACTTAAAATTTTGCCCTAAGTCTTATATGAAATTTGAAGGTTGGATCTATCCTGGATTGATCTAACATACAAGGATATTTTATCCTTGATAGACCTATATAATTTGATAAATTAAGATCAGAATGCGCAGCAAAAGCGTGGTGGATTAAATTGATTAGAAATATTAATCTTTTAAATCAAAAGATATTATGATGAAATACATTAGTTGTAAATAAGAAAGGATTTTATTGATAATGAAAGGATGCTATAAATTTTGATCTAATCTGATCATAGCCGGATAATTTTTGTCAGTAGGTTGCTTCATTGTAGATAATACCAAGAAATTCTAGATATCTCAAGTTTATTAACAGCTTGATAGTTCTGATATTAGTTCAAACTTAGAATGTCCTGACATAGATCTCATATTTTTTTTAAAATTTAATATTGTTACTTGGACTGATATAGAAGATTGAGATTTTCTTAAGATGAGAGTCTACATATAAAATTTGTTGGAAGGTCAAGAGAAGAAAGAAATAGATGGTTGTGAAGAGTGCCCGATGTTTGACCTTTATTTATTTTTCTATCAAGGGTAGTCTGAGATAATTATGAATTTGAGTGGAATGTATTAGATAAATAACGGTGGTATATTAATACAAGTCCAAAATGTTACAGTTCTTCAAAAAGTTGAGAAATTAATAAGAGGAGATGAATTTGAAATTTTAAATAATTTTTGTTATAACAAGATCATGAGAAATAAATAATATATAAGACATTATCGTAAGCTTAAGAATGACATGAAGAATGTATACTTTGAAATATGTATCTCGAATGACATAACTTAATTTCGAGGACGAAATTATTTTAAGGTGGGAAGATTGTCACAGCCCAGCCCATAGGGCTCTTGGGCCTGGCAAAATTTGGAGAAGCCCAAAACAGAGCCCGATGGGAGGAGGAGGAAGACTCCTAATCGGAGTCTTCTTCCCCTCTGACTCCGATGAAATCGGACCCATGGAGTCCGGCTTAGGGTAGGATAGCTCCCCTATAAACCCTCCTTCCCTTCCTTAAGACTCTCCACCGGCGATCTTCGAGCTTGATCTCTTGATTTCTTCCGTTGAAGCCGTGACCTCTCGTACTCGTGCTCGTCGGAAATCAGAGCCGACAACGCTGCTGAAGCTTGAGGTAAACCCTTCTTCTCCTTCCTCTCTTCCTTTCTCTCTTTTCCATGGCTTCGTGCACCCTCTTCGGCCTTCGAAATTGCCAAAAAATCCATGAACAAGGTGACCCCTATTTTGTTTTGTTCGACCGGGCCATCTTCTTCTCTTTTTCGACCACCGGCACCGTCGGTTGCGGCGTCCCATCCCTGAGATCGGACCCTCATCTCTCTATCCCTCTTCCCTGAAGGTCTTGGCCACCGGTGACCGGCCAATGACCGAAAAATAAAAAGAAAAGAGGCGGATCCCCTGTTTTTCGAAAAAAAAAAAGAAGGAAAGCTTGCCGGCCGAACTCCGTCGCCGGCCGGCTTCGCATGGTCGGCCATCGTTGCCTGACCTCCGACGAAGCCACCCACCTCATCAGAGCCCGGGTCACTGGAGGGGGGACCTCACGGTCTTCCCCTGTTTCGGCCCAAGGGAGGCCGCGGGAAGAAAAGGAAAAAGAAAGAAGAAGAAAGAAAAAAGAGAAAAGCAAAGAAAAAAAAAAGAGAAAAAAAAGAAAGAGAGAATTTTCTCTCTCTCCTTTCTCTTCTTCTTTCCTCTCTCTTCTCTCTACCTTCTCTCTCTAGATTCTCTCTCTAGACCTTTTTCTCTCTCTTTATGGATTTTATCTTTCTAGTGTCTTTCTCTCTTTGATTTCATCACAGATCTTAGGATAAATTTGAGACGAAAATAAGATGATCTGAGATTGCTCCGAAATTCGTGCAGTAGATTAGATCCCGATCCGATCTTTATTCGAAATTGATAACATCAATCATGGTTAATCCATATTGAGTCACCCTGATATGATCTTTGATGATCTCGATCATGATTGCCTCGTCTGAAGGATACAAAAATTTTCTCTCTCCACTTTCTCTCTCTACTTTCTCTCTCTAGAATTTTCTCTCTTTTTATAGATTTTCTCTCTCTAAAAGTCTTATGGATTAGTGGAGGATCTAAATACTTAGATAAATCTTAATTTTGATTAATCCTAAGAGAGGTCCTCGATTTGTGTTATTAGGATCGATTATCGGTAATTTCTCTATATGTGATTTTTATATTGATCAGGGTCATGAAGAGATGATTGTCTACATATGATATCGAGTGAAATATTTTGTTAAAAAAATTCATAAATCAAAGAAAAAAATTAATTTCTGAGCTTGGATCAGTCACCGGTACGAGTAAGAATCCCTGTACATGATCACTATTATATATATATTATTTTACTGTTGGTCTTGCATCATTGATTTTGCATCGTCAGATTTGAGATCGATGAATTTATTATACCTGAGATACTGTTATTTGATTTTGAGCATGAGTATGTTATGTCAATATATATGTATCAGAGATTGATGGCATGATTATATGGATATGACATATCTGAATTGATCATAATGCAAGACAGAATTGATTTGATAAAATCAATACATAATGATTAAATGAAAAGAAAAAGATATATGGTATGGACTAGCCTTGTCATGTGGAACAGCCGACCAGGAGCTTATGCCTGGGACAGCCCGCCAAGAGCTTATGCTTAGGACAGTCCCCACTGGCTTACAGGTGGATCAGCCGGTCAGGAGCTCATGCCTGGGATAGCCTCTCACGGGCTTTCATACGTGGGACAGCCGGCCAGGAGCTCATCTTGGGACAGCCTTGAAAGGCTTTTTAAGTGGATTCGATCCGGATGATGACTGAGGTATAGACTTGGATAGTCCAGAGCCAGAAAGAAAATGTTAAAAATCATGTGATTATGAAAAGAAAAATGAAAGATAAGACATGAAATAATTGTTGAATAAAAGTGTTTCACTTGTTAACATATGATGATGCATCTATTTTAAGAAGACAGAAAATTTATGGATATTTGGATTATTCTGGACATTGAACATCGAATTTTATATTTTATTATTTATATTTATTTTTAGATTATATTATTATATCAGTGTGATATAGAAATTCTTACTGGGCTGTAAAGCTCACACATCTTCATCTTTCTTTTTCTTCTCAGAGTTACAGGACATTCATGATTGGCTATAGCTTAGATTTATGGGTGAGCAGATGGATAGATAGAGTGTCATAGTACCTGATCAGAGGATTGAAGAAATTTAATTTGTAATTATGCAAGGTTTTACGAATTATTGTTGAAATTAATTGTTATGGATGTTAAGATTGTAATGATTTATTTTGGCCTTGCATATTCTTTAGGACTTGCTCTAAGGAGTGTGCGGCCATCACGTATTCGACCCGGATGTTGGGTTCGGGATGTGACAGCTCTAATACTAGGAATTGTTGGATTCGTCTTCTCAATCTGCTGCACAATGTCCTGCACATAGCAAAAAAAAAAAACAGAGGAGGAAGAAAGGGAGCAGATTTAAAACTATTTCTACTATCTGTTTAGGTGATCGCCAACATTTGATATATAAAGGCCTTACAGAAAAGACGAGTCTACGAAATCCACAACAGAAAATGGAAACAGCCTCCACACTATACAAAATAAAAAAAATAAAATAACATCTCACCTATGACCCAGTCTGCTAACAACTTCTCTTATTATTTTGCATCACTATTCAACAGCTATTGAGCTTCGTGCTAATCCAAGGGATAGGATATTTGAGACTATCTTCAGGATCCTATTCAGTAAGCTAATGGGCCTAAGATCTTTAATTAAGCACATTAAGATCTTCTTAGGGATGAGGGTTATGTATGACTAATTGAGCCTTTCTAGTGAAGTGCAGTGATCGTAGAAGTTCTGAAATAATTTGAGCAGGTCAGGCTTAATGGTACTCCAGAAATGCTTGTAGAAGGTGAACGAAAATCCACCCAACCTCAGAGATTTTTATGAAGCCAGTTGGCAGATAGCTTCCTTTATCTTATCTTCCGAGACGGGCGTCTAAATCCTGCAAATGAGACAGTCCATCTGGGTATAATACCCCCCAATCTGCTTCAATGCAAGGGTTTTCTGCAGTTCCTAGGAGGTCTTTGAAATAATTATGGAAGGTGTCATGCATGCTTTGCTAATCGGTTAAGACCTCATTCTGGTGGTGAAGCTCAAGAATGAGGTTCTTCCTTCTCCTGTTGCTGGCCCAAAGGTCAAAGAAGCTAATGTTATGATCACCATTGTTGAGCCACTAAATCCATGGTCGTTGTCTCCACAGTGTTTCTTCTTGAGCTAGCAGCTAATCAAGTTTGCCTCTGAGGATGTTTCGATCCTCCAATTCAAATGCTGAGGGGTTTCTTACATTCTCTTCAGTATCCAGATGATCAATTTTAGCAAGTATTTTATTCTTCCCTGTGATAACTTTTCCCACTTCTGAGCGATTCCAGTGTTTAAGCTTTGATCTAAGAAACCAAAGTTTTAGAACTAGATTTGTAGTTGCATCTGTGGAAGTTGGACCTATTTCCCACGCACCATATCATCGAATCCTGCATGTGAGAGCCAAAATTTTTTGAAATGAAAGGGTTTGTTTGGGAGAAGTTTACCTGGCGTGCGTGAGACACATAGGCCGGAGTAGAAAGGGAATATGGTTAGATGTTGTTAGGACTGATGGAACCACTAGTGGAAACTTGTTTAGCCAGTCACGGGAGACAAAGCACCGATCAAGCTTAGCCAATGAAGCTTCTGCCCTAAGGTTTGACCACATGCACTGCTGATTGGTCAGACCTATTTCCATCAAGGAATGAGAGTTGATAAACTTGTTGAAGATGTTTGCAGTTTTTTGCGTGGTCGTTGCACCCTTTCGATCTATTGAGTATCTCATTGCATTAAAATCACCTAGCAATACTCAAGGTAGTAGGTTTGATTGTCGCAGTGAGCTGAGTTCACTAAATAGAGTTTGACACTCTTGTTGATTATGAGGGCCATAAATGTTGGAGAGCATCCACAAAAACCCTGTGGACTTATAGGTAAGTTGAATATTTAAAGTGTAAGATCTGATGTCTACTAGGTGGCCCCCTAATTCTTTGCAATTCTTGCAAGTGAGTAGGCCACCAGCTGAGCCTTCAGCATCCCTTGAAAACCATCCATCAAACTGTAGCACAAATGGATTTTGAATTCTCCAATCCATATGATCTTGCTTAGTTTCCTGGAGGCAAATGATTGAGCACTTTGACAGCTTAATAGTTTCCCTAATGGCTTATTTCTTCTTTGGTTTATCAGTACCTCTTGTGTTCCAACTTAATATTGTTGATTATAGATGTAATTAACAAGTACAAGCAGACTGGTTGGTTGGTGCATCAGAAGTATAGCCAAAATAACCAAAAGAAGTACAAATGAACAAGCATTGGTTCTGGGAACCCAAGATTTAGACAACCAAAAGTCATCCGTACCTAAGGTTTATGAACAAAAGCAGGAAGAACAAGGGAAGCATAGAATGGGTCTGATCAAAAGTCATCGACTAAGAACTCCTCGACACTCTGCCAGAATATCTTCACTAGACATCATGCTTCTACTGTCTGTGCAACCTGCTCGGCTAGCCTGCCACAGTGCTGAAGTTTCGTAATTTTTAATTTTTCTGTAGGGTTGGACTGCCTGTCTTGCTTTAGTACAAGATTATAAATAAATTGGCGGGTAAATACTAGCATAATCTATCTTATCAAATAAATACTAGCATAATCTATATTTTATTGTTTTATCATATTGATGTACATTATTTTTTGATGGTCGGATGGAAAAAGTGGTCCAACTTGATAAGTTGCATCGTCCCTGATATTGGATAGAACCTTGGCAAATCCTAGCTTCTATCAAATACCAAAAAAATTATGAAGTTTTACAATAATTTTTTTGGTCATACCGAGGATTAGAGTGGCAAAATTAGATTAAATCCCTGATGCATAAGCATATTTTGACCTTGGGGAGAACAAATGGGCTAGCTCCTAGAGACATTCTCATATTCTGTGGGAGGATTTCTTAGAAGCATAAAAAAGAATCGAATATCCAAAACACTAGAACTTACAAAGTCATTGCCTTGCTGATTATAGGCAGTTGTTGGATGGATGTCTGGCCAGGACACCTCCTCCCAGAATCTTTTCAGTACCGCGCGATGCAGCAGAAAGAAAAAAAAATAAAACAAAAAATAATCAAAATATGTGGATCAGCCATAAAAGGGCTCGCCTCTATGGAGCATGCAAACTTCATTATAAAAAAGAAATTTACAAGAGGAGATCTCACTCTCAACCCTCATACACCCAATTTCTCTCTCACAAAAAATTTCTCCTCACAAAAGCTCTCTCTCTAAGAAGATCCTTCAGAATCCCTGAAGTCACCGCTGTCTGCTGTCCAGAAGCATCCTGCTCTTTCTCTCACAGCATCACACGGGTTCCTTCTTTTTTGGGTCTCTGATCTTCACGCCGCACAAGAAAACCAAGCCCACTGATCCTCACAAGCAGGAAAACCACCCACACCCAGCACTGTTTCATGTATACAGGCCTTTTAATAGGCGTAAATCCTGATTAGATCCATATTAGGACTCCTAATCAAGCCATAATACCTCTCCGACCGTTGGATCAAGATCGGAAGCCCTTTGGACCATTGGATCGCGCACAAAAGCCCCAGAACCATGCGTGGACCGAAGTCGGCTCCCGTAGACCGCCAGCGCCCCACGGTCCACGATAGACCATGAGGGCGTTGGGCTGGGCGCCGGTGTGCACTGGGCTTGGGCCAGCCCGCGCGCCCCGTGCCTGGGCTGGCCTGCGCGCCCCACAAGCCCGAGCCTGGGCCGGGCGCGCCCGCTAGGCCGCGCCCTATGCGCGCTGCCGCACGCTGGGCCGCATCCCATCGCCTGCAGCCACACCACCGCCGCTCCACCGGCCCGCCGCGGCCGTCGACGGTCCTCGGCCACTTCGAATTTCATGCCAAATTCAAAAGCTCGTATCTCCTCCGTCCGAGCTCCGTTTGAGGTGATCTTGATCTCATTGGGCTTCATTTTTCATCGCAAACCTCGTTGTGGGCTCAATATGGATTGAATTTTGAGGCATCAAATCCTAACAATCTTTATTTCGACTCGCTATTCGGCTTCCTCCTAACTCCGAGAGCTTCTGGATCTCCTCGCCCCCATGCCCTGAGACAATCACCTGCTGATCATGGATGGATAAACATGAAGTCAAGCCAGACCGCTCGATCCCATCTCTGTCATATGCTGTGCTCCTCCTGACCTGAGACCTACTCGGAGCATCATCCTACAGCAATAGAAATCTCACCTTGCGACGTCGCCTTTCATCTTCTCGAGTCTCCTGTCTCGTGCCCGATCCACCTCCACCTGGAGCTCCACCTCGCTTTGGGCTCCATCTGGCTCCTGAAGCTCCACCTCATCTGGGCTCCCTGTCAAGTAATAATATCCTTTGCTCCCCTTCTTTCCCTCCAGCACAATCCTATCGCCGTATAGCATCCTCAAAATTTCTCTACCAGCTACCGTCCCGTAGCCTCTCGAATCCAGTCTGCTAAGTGAGATAAGATTCCGTCTGAAATCGAATATATATCGGACCTTCTCCAATCTCCTCACTGCACCATCATGTGTCCTCCAGCTGACCGTCCCAATGCCTCTGATCACACAGCTCGATCTATTCGGCAGATATACAGTGCCCTCACTGTTCTCCAGAGAGTCAAACTTCTCCTCCCTACAACATACATAATGCGTGCATGCAGAATCTAATATCCACTGCTGAAAAAAGTAGATACCTCATCAGATAGCTTCAGAACATCTCCATCTGAATCGCTAGCGGCCGTTGCTACAGCAGCCACTGTTCGATTTTTGAGTTGAGGACAATCTCTGGCTAGATGCCCCAACTCCTCACATCGGTAACACCTGATTTTGCTTGAATCTCTCCTGGACTTGGACCATCCTTGTCGCGATCTTCTGTCGCTCCATCTACTGCCTTCTGCTCCTCCAGAAGCTACCAAAGTGGAGCTACCACCACCTGAGCTTGAAGCTGGTTCTCTCTTCTGAGAACATTGTTCTGGTATCGTCGCAGTGACCTCGTCCATCTTGATGGTGCTCTTCACCACTAGAAGAGCAATTATCAAAGACTCGTACGAAGGTGGAAGCGACGCTAGCAAAACCAGCACTCTGGTCTTCTCCTCAATATTCTCACCAACGCTGAGGAAGTCAGTGAGGATCTTCTGAAAGTGGCTTAGATTCTCCTGCATGTTCTATCCCTCAGCCATCTGCAGCTGATAAAACTGTCTCCAGAGGAAAAGAGTGTTGGTGAGAGACTTCACCATATACAACTCTCGAGCTTCGACCACAGTACCGTCGAAAAATCTCGCTCAACACATGGATCACCACCTCATCTACTAGGTACATACAGATGGCACTCACCTCCTATATCTGTAGCTATTTCCAATCCCACACCTCTATGGTGATCGACTTCTCATCGCACAAAAGAGCATTGATCAACCCCTATTGGATGAGCACGTCCTTCACCGTTGCTTGCCACAAGGAAAATTGCTCTTCCCATCAAACTTGATGATCTCCATCTTGATTTTTCTGTCTTCTCCATCTTCAGTCTTGCTCACCACCGCTATAATCTGCGTCCTTGTACTACCTCACTCTGATACCACTTGTTGGATGGATGTCTGGCTAGGACACCACCTCCAGGACTTTTCAGTATCGCACGATGCAGCAGAAAGAAAAAAAAATAAAATAAAAAATAATCAAAATACGTAATCAGCCACAAAAGAGTTGCCCCCACGAGGCATGCAAATTTCACTATGAAAAAGAAATTTTATAAGAGGAGATCTCATCCTCAATCTCGTACATCCAATTTCTCTCTCATAAAAAGTTTTCTCTCACAAAAGCTCTCTCTCTAAGAAGATCCTCCTGAACTCCTGAAGTGACCGTGTCTGCTGTCAGGAGCCTCCTGCTTCTTCTCTTACAGCGTTATGCGGGTTTCTTCTTTTTTTGGGTCTCTGATCTTCGTGTCGCACGAGAAAACCAAGCCCACTGATCCTCACGAGCAGAAAAACCACCCACACCCAGCACTGTTTCATGTATACAGCCTTTTAATAGCTTAAATCCCAATTAGATCCATATTAGGACTCCTAATCAAGCCATAATACTCTCCGACTATTGGATCAAGACCGGAAGCTCTTTGGGCCGTGGATCATGCACAAAAGCCTCTGAACCATGCGTGGATCGTGACTTCGGTCCATGCGGCTCCCATAGACCGCCAGCACCCCACGGTGGACTGTGCAGGTGTTGGTTGGCACCAGCTGTGCTGGGTCTGGGCTGGCCCGTGCACCCCGCGCCTGGGCCGGCCTGCATGCCCGAGAGCCTGGGCCTGGGCCGGGCTGCCCGTTGGGCCGCACCCGCCAGCCCAGCGTGCTACCACGCGCTGGGCCGCATCCCACCGCCTGCAGCCGTGCCACCACCGCCCCACTGGCCGCGACGGTCCTCCGTCACTCGAGTTTCGTGCCGACTTCAAAAGCTTGTATCTCCTTCGTTCGAGCTTCGTTTGAGGTGATCTTGATCTCATTGGATTCATTTTTCATCGTGAATCTCGCTGTGGGCTCAATATGAATTGAATCTCGAGGCATTAAATCTTAACAGTAGTTAATATAAGAAATGAGCGAAGAATATTAACTGTCACTGAGCAAAATTAAGGACAGCAGATACTTAATGACTATTACTATAGAAACTAATCACGAAAGCAAACATTGGAGTTGTAACAGCAAGTGCTGTATCGTATCCATATATTACAAAACTAGACTTTAGATTCTATCAACTATCCTTTGCTCGACATATAAAAGACTTATGACGATGATACTATGCTCGAAGGATGCATTTCACATATTAAGATGAACATGCAAAAATTAAACCAATCAAGCAAGATGTTACTAAAATTATCAGGCATGAATGCATAAATATATGTGTCCATAAAATGCTGTTCATTTTTTTCTAATTTTTGATTACCTGATCTTAATCATTCATATAAAAGCTCTTATATGTTAAGGCTCAGCATCAGCATAGATATTCTTCAGCATTGATATGTTAAGGCTCAATATTGATGGAAATCAATAACACCAAGATGAGATTATAAAAGTATTTTTTAAAATTAAAATTAGTTATGCCAGCTGAACCAATCTCATCCAATTGGTGTTAGAATTTGATGCCAATCATACATGATCCAGCGAGGTCGTGACGATAAATGGAGTCCAACGAGCCCAAGATCAGTCTAAACGAAGTCCGGATGAAGAAGTTATAGTTGAAGAAAGTATGCACGGAGATCGAAGTGACGGAGGCCGATGGGCCGACGAAGCGAGCGCACGGCGGCATGTGGGCCAACGCGAGCAAGCGGATGTGCGGCATGCACGGTGCACTGTCCAGGCCCAGGCAAGCATGCGTGCGGGTGTGGCCCAGGCCCAAGTGGGCATGCGCAAGCACGGCCCATGCGGGACTCTCACGCGGTCCATGCGCGGTGCATGGACCGACGGTCCATGGGGGGCCGCAGTGGATCGAATGAGCATTTCTCGCCTGCTTCTCGCGGTCCACCATGGATCGACGGTTTCAAAGCCATTTCTCGTGGTCCACAAACTATTTCATAGATCGATGCACGATCGGATGGTTACGAATGATTTCGATCGTGATCGGATGGTTGTCGGTGGTTCTAGAGAGATCAGTGGGTATGTAGCATGTATAAGGCACGATCGAATGGCTCAGGGATGAGCCAATCGAGATCTGACGGTTCAAAGGTTGTTCAGGTGATAATCGGAGTGCATATCTGATCAGGGCTCAGATTCAATTCTTTAAAAGGATCTGTGGCAGTGAACAGAGGGTAGCACGACGTGGTATGTTCGGTCGAGGACCCAAAGCAGCAGCAGATCGAGAGGAGCTGACAGAGAGCAGAGGCAGGGGTGCTTCAAGTAGACTGTCAGACAGCAGATAGCGATCGCTTCAGGAGTTCAAGGGATCTTCTTAGAGAGAGTTTTGTGAGAGAAAGATTGGATGTACGAGAGTTGAGGGTATAATCTCCTCTTGTAATTTTTTTTTTCATAGTGAAGCTAGCATGCCTCGTAGAGGTGAGCCTTTTAGCTGATCCACATATTTGGTTGTATTTCTATTTTATTTTTTCTTTCTTCCTACTGCAATGTATGGTATCGAAAAGGTCCTGTGGAGTGGTTCCTAACCAGACATCCCAACAAGTGATATCAGAGTGAGGTGGTAACAGGACGCAAGTTACGACAGTGGTGATCAAGATTGAAAATGGAGAAATCTCAATCAAGATGAGATCAACTGATTTGATGGAAAGAGAAATTTTTCCTTGTGGCAGGCAAGAGTGAAAACGTACTCATCTAGCAAGGGTTGATCGATGCTCTCTTGTGAAGAAAAGCTGACTACCATGGAGGTGTAGGATTGGAGGCAGCTCTAGATGCAGGTGGTGAGTATGATCTATTTGTATCTAATGGATGAGGTGGTGATACATATACTTAGTAGATTTTCTGATGGTATTGTGGTCGAAGCTCGAAGATAAGTTGTACATGACGAAGTCTCTCACCAACACTATCTTCCTTTAGCGTAGTTCTACAACTGTGGATGATGAGGGATAGAGCATGCAAGAGCATCTCAACTACTTTCAGAAGATCCTCATCGACCTCCTTAATATTGGTGAGAAAGTTGAGGAGAAGACAAGAGTACTGGTCTTGCTAGCATCACTTCCCCCTTCGTATAAGTTCTTAGTGACTGCTTTTTTAATGGAAAGAGTACCATTAAGATAAACGAGGTCACCGTGATGCTCTTCAAAATGAGGTTTTTAGGAGAGGAACCAACTTCGAGCTCAGGCGATAGCTCAGCTTTGATATTTTTGGAAGAGCAGGAAGCGGTAGATGGAGCGACAGGAGATGACGATGAGGGTGGTCTAAGTCTAGGATGAGGTACTTGAGTAAGACAGATGTTATCGGTGTGATGAATTAGGGCATCTAGCTAAAGATTGCTCTCAACTCAGGGATGGATGAGGGCTACTGCAGTGACGGCCAGCAGCGAGTCAAGGATGAGATATCTGATGAGGTATCTATTCTTTCCAACAGTAAATTTTAGATTCTGCATGCATCTATCATGTATATTGCAGAAAGGAGCATTTGACTCTTTGAAGAGCAATGAGGGCATTGTTCATCTACCGGATAGATTGAGTTATGCGATCAGAGCATCGAAACAGTCAGCTGGAAGACACATGATGATACAGTGAGAGATTAAAAATGTCCGATACATATCCGATTTCAGATGGAATCTTATCTCACTAAGCAGACTGGATTTGAGAGCTATAAAACAGTAGCTGGTAGAGGAATCTTGAAGGTATTATATGGTGATAGGATTATTTTGGAGAAAAAGAAGAGAATGAAAGGATATTACTACCTAGTGGGGAGCTTAATATGAGGTGGAGCTTTAGGAGCAGGAAAACCAGAGCGAGGTGGAGCTTCAGGTGGAGATGGATGGCTACGAGATGCGAGACTCGAAAGAATGAGAGGCGATATCATATGGTGAGATTTCAATTGCCATAGGATGATACCCCGAGCAGGTCTCAGATGAAGAGAAGCACAACATACGACAGAAATGAGATCAAACGGCCTGACTCAACTCTCATGTTTGTCTATCCATGATTAGCAGGTGATTATCCCAAGACATGGGGCAAGGAGATCCAGAAGCCTCAGAGTTAGAAGATCGATGTCGAGTCGAGATAGAGATTGTTAGGATTTGATGTCTCGAATTCAATCCATACTGAGCCCATAATGAGATCCATGATGACAAACAGAGTCCAACGAGCCTAAGATCAGCCTAAATGGAGTCCGGATGAAGAATTATGATCAAAAAAGTCTTACGGAGATTGAAACATGGAGGCCAGTGGAGGCCGCAAAGCGAGCATGCACGCGGTGCTGGGATGTCGTGAGCGTGCAAATGCGTAGGCATGTGCGGTGCACAGCCCAAGCCCAGCAGCATGCGCGCGGGCACGGCGCAGGCCCAGGCGAGTGCCGCAAGCGCGGCCCATGCGAGACTTTCACACAGTCCACACACGGTGCATGGACGACAGTCCAGGGGGCCATGGTGGACGAATAGGCATTTCCTACCCGCTTCTCATGATCCACCGTGGATTGATAGTATTTTGGAGCTGTTTCTTATGGTCACGTACTATTTCATGATCGATGCGTGATCGGATGATTTCGATAGTGATCGGATGGTTGTCTGCGGTTCTAGGGAGATCAACGGGTGTGTAGCATGCAATGAGGAACGATCGAACGGCCCAGGGATGAGCTGATCAAGATCTGACGTTCATAGGCTTGTTCGGGTGATAATGGGAGTGCATATCCACTCAGGACTTAGATTCAGTTCTTTAAAAAGACTTGTGGCAGCGAACAGAGGGTAGCACAGTGTGGTGTATTCGAGAGAGGATCCAGAGCAGCAGCAACCAAAGGAGCCGATAGAGAGCAAGACAGGGTGCTTCAGTAGACTGTTAGGCAGCAGACAGCGTCGCTTCAGGGATTCAGAGGTCTTCCTAGAGAGAGCTTTTGTGAGGAGAGCTTTTTGTAAGAGAGAATTGGGTATACGAGGGTTGAGGGTGTGATCTCCTCTTGTAATTTTTTTTTTTCATAGTGAAGCTTACATGCCCCTAAAATGAGCCTTTTGGTTGATCCACGTATTTGATTGTGTTTTATTTTGTTTCTTCTTTCTTCCTACTGCAACACATAGTATCGAAAAGGTCCTATGAAGATGTGTCCTTGCCAAACATCCCAACAGTTGGCACTCTTCTCCTTAGTAGAGACGTCCTGGATTCAACTTTGGATGGTGGCATGCCTGGTATTATTTGCAGGAGAAAGAAGTTGAGCCAATTGATGGTGAGTTATTGAGTGGGGGATCAAACTAATGACACAACTGTATGATGGTAAGTGTTTTACCATTAAGAATTGTCATTTTTTTGAATGTCTCTCCTTGGAAAACTGCGGCTTATACTCCTATGTCATGTCAATTATACTATTGCCTGTTGCTTCAATGTCATAGAACAGAGAAGGTCCTACAATATACTCCAAATGCTTACTGTTGCTGACCAGAAATACTAGCATATATGATGCAAAATGGTTCAGCACATACAAAATCTCAATGTTGATTGGAATCTTCAAACTCACCTTGACAGCTATAAAGTCCAAGCTGTTTCATTAATAATAGAGCAGATTCTCCAAATTGCTCATAAAACATAAACTAAGTCTGAACAAATTTTATCTCATGCTGCCATCATGAACATTACAATTGCAAGTAGTTTTCCAGAAGAAACAGCTGCTAGGCTGGTCTAGGATGCGGTGGATGGATTAGATAAAAAAATAATTGAGAAATCCTAGCAGTAGCATCTGCAAAGGGTATAGTAAGGAATTCATGGAATAGTTTTGTAATGTTTAACACATAGGCCAGAGACAGCCTCGGTGACAAGGGCTTTCATATAATTGATTCCAAGGACAAAGGCAGTGGGAGTAATGGAGTTCAAAATAATAGTTATTTTAGAGATTTGGGATTGGATAAAATTTAATTCCCAACTAGTATTTACAAAGCCAATTAGAATAGATGGGATAAAGAATTTGTTGACATGAACATGGACTACTTTTGTTCTGGAGATTATCCACCATCTGACCCAACATCTCCTCCTCAAATTATAGCCAAGCACTCGCCGATGGGGCAATCTTAGAGACTGAAGGAAGATTCAACGAACCACGGCGAAGTTGGGATCCTAACGACAATGATGAATGTAGTCCGACCTACACAAGTGCTGACTCAAGGTGAAATCTCAACTCAGCACCGACCTCAAGACAACGAACTATTCGCCCATATAGGAGATCCTTAGAATCTCCCAGCAAACTATGGGCACCATCCACAATTGACACCACAACTAACAATCCTGGTTCGTAAGTTAGTTGACCGATTCCTAGTCTAAATAGCCAATCAGATTGTAGCCTAACAACCTAAGGGATTGGGGATCAAATGGCCTACCGAATTCTGGCATGAGAACCTATCACACCATCTCTATATAAAGAGGTAACAAGTGGATACTTAGTTAAGCTTAACTCTAGAGAACGCCCTTGTGCTCTCACCCCTCTTCTTTTCATGATTTCTTTTCTCTATTATTCTCAAGCTCCAATTGACTTAAACATCGAAGGATCCCCCACTGAAAAAATTTCGATGAGAGTGGAATTCTCTTGCAAATTTTTCTTTGGTATTTCAGTCCCTGGATGGTGTCCGACTCTACCACAGTTGCATCGAATCAGAGTCTTATCACAACCGATTGTGCTAGAGAAAGGGCCACCATCTAATCGAAGAGAAAAGAGAGCATGGCAAGAACGAGAGCACACAACTCAATTGCCTCCTATCGACCATCCTCTCGCGCAGTCAAAGTGGTGCTGCTCGAGAGTCCAACCCCCTGCCACGTCCTATCTGCAACCACTAAAGGCCCTTGTCTAGCAGATCCAAATGCTGACTTGTATGGTGCAGTAGCTTCAGCAAGTGGTGGAGCAACCTCGATCCCTAGAGCCACCACCTCGAATGACTTTTCTTGACATAGTTATTGATCCACCTCGGGAGCCCAGAATCGACCACCCAACATATCCTCTGCTTCCTGTCGGTCACCTTCCCATCATAGTCTGAGGAAGAAAGATCGATAGTGATGATCTCCCTCTGCCAAAGATTCTATGCCAGGCTAGTCTCCAGCTTCCGATAAGTCTCATCAGGAAGAGGATCTCGAGCAAAAGGTTCTAGACATCAAGCGTCATCTTGGTAAAGTCCAAAATAGGGCACATTGGAATGATGATGGCCTTAGCTTCAATTTTCAACCCCTTCTCCCATGCCATCCTCAAGGAATCAATTCTGAGTCAATTCAAGATGCCTTAAGTAGAGCCATACGATGTTTCTTCGAAGCTCCTCGACCACTTAGAGGGCTATAAAGCCCTTATGATACTCCAGGATGCCTCGGACATCCTTCTCTATCTCGCCTTCCTAGCCATCCTCAAGAAATTAGCACAGGCATGGTATTCAGGACTCTAGTCGAAATCCATTCACTCATTTGAATAGCTTGGAAGACTATTTTTTACCCACTTCGGCAATAATTGAACCAGTGGAAAAATACTAATCGCCTCGTCTCGATCTAGCAAGGAGAGAGTGAGTCGCTACACAACTACGTGCCATACTTTAATGCCACCATGCTCGAAGTATGTAACTTTGACAAGTCAGTGGCGATGTTGGCATAAGCAAGGATTACAAAATGAGTGTCTCATCTTCTTTCTCAATAAAACATTCTGAGGGACTATGTTAACCTACTCGTGTAAGCTCGAAAACATGTGCAAGCAGAAGCCCAGGCTATGCAAAAGCAGGCCGAGGGGAAGAAGATCCCTGTTAAGAAGTGAGGCTGAGAAGAACCTCACACAAATCGGATGGGGGAAGAGTCCTCCCGATCATCTAAGAGCTTTAGGCTGAGGAGTCCCCCTAGATGCTTCAATAACTACATTCCCGTCTCCTCCCTAGGCCCAAATCTAATGAAAATTAAGGATTAGGGGTATCTTTGTCGACTCCAACTGATAAAAATGCAACCAACAAGGAGGAGAAAATATTGTTACTTCTACTATGACCACGATCATAACACGAGGAATACTTCCAGCTTAAGGACGAGACTGAAGCCCCAATCCAAAAAGGCTACCTCGAAAAGTATGTCCAGGAGCGACATGCTCAAGTGCCTGAAAAGCAACCTTGGCATCAATTCAATAAAAAGAATAACAACAACCGATCCATGGCTGGCATCATCAACATGGTCTTCGGACTCACAAGCGATAGGATGGCAAAAGGACAATGCATATGGAACTATCTCCCTCTTCAATAAAAATGTATCACTAGTGAGTAGGATGTCCCTTAGTTACATCAATAGAAATGTTTTACTTAAGCCCTGCAACAAGTTTTCTGTTAAAGTGACTAAATGAAATATTCAACTGGCATCGGCTATAAAATCATCAAGAATGACCAAGAACATTACAAGAAGCATATATGAGACAATCGAGTCCATGCTTAGTCTCGAAGAATGACGATCGAAGAAAATTTGATCTAAGATATCTAAATCCTAGTCTGGATCCTAGCAATTAGGATGGAAAGAGCCGACCTCATGGAAATATCTCAACTGCGACTAAGACCTCCATACTGGTGATCGACAAAGCTCTGATCATAAGAAGATATCCTGATCTAAGTTAGGATCTCCATGATGAAATCTGTTCAAGATCTTCCCACACATTCCTTAAGGATCGGGTTAGGACGATGATGGCAATCTAGCAAAAATGTTGCCACAGATCGATTTTGCATCAACTTCAGATGAGACCTTGTTGGGATCTTTTCGAGCACCCCCTAAGGATCGTATTAAAACGATGACGGCGACTTGACAAAAATATTGATACAGATTGACTTTATATCGATTTTAGATGTGACCTCATCAGGATCTTTCGGGACCCCCCTAAGAATCAGATTAAGATGACAATGGCAACTTGGCAAAAATGCTGTCACAGATCGACTTCAAAAAAACACTTGCCAGTGCCTTCCCGGCCACCCATTAATGGATGGGGATATTGGCTTGGCGAAATTTGTTGCTAAAGATAGACTATGGACCAATTTCGGACTGACTATCAATAGTATGACTCCAAACCAACCACAGATACCAAGGCCTTGGACCCTAGTTGAACCAAAGACCCCTGCCTCATGAGTGGTTAACCAAAGATATGATTATGCTGGTCAAGCATGCGACTGACGTTGGAAACTAAAGTCATTTAACATAAGTATTGAAATATAACAAAAAAATTCATTTCATTAGAAAATGCCCATTACAAAAAGTTTGTTACGAGTGAAAAGTTAAAAAAATAAAAGTACAAATAAGACTAGTCAAGGTCCTCAGGCATAGACTAGGTGGTATAATCGATAGTCTCTTTGGCAGGGCCCTCGCTGCATTCTCGATGATAGGTCCAGGAGCTAGGTCCATGGCTTGGGCAGGCTCATCCTCGATCAGGGCAGGCTCATCCTCGTCCGACGAATACACCCCACCTCATCACTATCTTCAGGGCAAAGGTGGCTCAAGTTATATGGAACTTATTAATAGTGTTTTATCTTCTATCCCTACTCATTTAATGCCTCATTATACACTTCTTAATGTTAACAAATTGATCAATTTTGAATGAGATTCCTATTGTTTACTGAGTTGGAAAATGTGATGTCGGATTAGGAGAGCAGTGCTCTGTAAGTGTTTTATTCAAGAGATTTTTTTAATATGCTTTTGCTAGGTAAATTGGCTCTGCAGATTACTTATAGAAGGGGACTAAATAGTGTTACTTGCATTCGAGCTGACATCAAGTAGGAATTTTATCTTTTGAGTAATGATAATTAATTCCCCACTGAAATTATGGCTCCAGAAGTGGTCTCCAAGCCAATGCCAGATATGAAATCCTATTAATTTTGGATAGGAATTGGTTGGGAACCTATTCCTTTAGCTTCCAGATTTCCTGATTTGTCATCTCTCTGTGCCTGCAATGACCAAACAAGCCATGATTGCTGAAAAAGAGCAAAAAACTGATAAATTATTCTTGCACATAATTGGTGAACCAGAAAATCTTCGACGCGAGTAAACGAAACAAGAGAGAGAGAGAGAGAGAGAGAGAGAGAGAGACTAGCAGAATGAAAGCATGGGGCAATGCTCTGAATCTTGTTGTGGCCAATCCCCCATCGTCCGATCGTCGAGGTCGCGCACCTGCAAGAGAAGTTCTCACAGACCAGAGATGCCTCCGGCGGGGACCCTCCGACGGTCAAGTCAGAGAGACTAGGCAATAGTGAAAAATCAGAGGCTCAGCTCGAGAGAGCTAGGGAAAGTTTGGGGAGCTGGAGGGAGCGTCAGAGAGCTTACCAAGATTGTTGCCTTACCCCCTTTTATAGTAGAATGCGGCGTGATCCCGCCATTAATGATGCAAACAACTGGAGAGTTGTCAAATCGTCGGGGGCTGTCAAATCGCCGTGGACTGTCAAATCACTGTGGGTTGTCAGAATCAACCCATATTCTTGGCAGGACAATGCTCCAAGGCGGTCACACAGCACGTCCTTGACAGGACAGCAGCCCATAGCGGTCATACGACATTTAGAAGGGTTGGCCGACCATACGTCGGTATTCGACTGTCGGGACGTCGGGTGATGACCCGAAGGCACCGTCAGCTGGTCTGGTGCCTTGCTTAAGTCGGATGTCGGCTGCCACCCCCGACAGTGAGTCGGTAATATGGGTTCGGCCGCTCGATCGGTCAGGAACAGCATGGGTCGGTTCGGCCGACACACCTTCGGTCAGATATTGTCGGCAGCCATCTGTCGGGCTCATCGGTCAGAGTCGTCCGTCGGTCGTCGGTCGAGGTCGTCCGTCGGAGTCATCTGTTGGGGTCGTCCGTCGGTATATCCCAACAATTGCCCCCTCCACTCCTGAGTCCGATGTCGTGTTGGCTCGCATGAACACGTGGGCGACGGCTTCGGGCGAAAGGAGTGGTTTTCCATCACGTCTTGCCCCGACTCTGGCGATCGCATCAACGAACGATCCGATGTCGGTCATCCCGATTGTAGGTCGAGCGTGCACGTTGGGTCGGAGGTCGGCCAACCTCCAAATGTTGCTCATCGACACGATCATTCCACAGAGTCTGATAGTCGAGTAGCGTCCGACGTATTCAAATAAGATAACGATAGCAAGTCGAATATCCATTGTCCGGCCTTTGGTCGGGCGTGCACGTCGGGACGTATGATAAACGATGGCAAGCCGAATATCCTTCGACCGATCGTGATCGAGTCGGTATGTCACAAGTGCGATGTAGTTCGTCGACGCCCTCATACCGTAGAATCTAGTGTCGAGTCGTGTCCGACGCATTCGGATAGGATAACGATGGCAAGTCGAATATCCATTGTCCGGCCTTTGGTCGGGCGTACGCGTCGAGACGTATGATAAACGATGGTAAGTCGAATATCCTTCAACCGATCATGACCGGATCGGTATGTCGCAAGTCGAATACCCATTGGCCAGATCTTAGTCGGGCGGGTATGTCGCGGTTGTCATGGCATTTTGCCCTTTCTTAGTCGAAGCTAAGTTGGCAAGTTAGCCAGTCGTATTGGTCGAAGCCCTTTGCCTTCAAAGGCAGGGGCCGTCGTAGATATTCCGCCCCTTCGATCTTCACCGTAGAATTCGATGTGTCATCGGCGATCGAAACGCAGATTCGACGATCGAAGCGTAGATTCGGCGATCGAAGCAGAGATCGATGATCGACGATCGAGCTGTTGGTTCGACGATCAGTGATCAAGCCGTAGATTCATCGTAGATCTGACGATCGACGATCGAGCCGTTGGTTCGACGATCAGCGATCAAGCCGTAGATTCGTCGTAGATCCGATAATCGGCGATCGAGCCGTTGGTTCGATGATCGACGATCCAACCGTAGATCCGTCATAGATCCATCGATCGACGATCGAGCCGTTGCCGATCCGTAGTTTCACCATAGATTCATCGATCGACGATCGAGCCGTTGGTTCGATGATCGATGATCGATCTATAGATTCATCGTAGATTCATCGATCGACGATCGAGCTGTTGGTTCGGTGATCGACGATCGATCCATAGATTCAGCATAGATCCGGCAATCGGCGATCGAACCATTGGTTCGACGATCGACGATTTGTTCGATGACGAAGTCGTAGATTCGGTGATCGGCGATTGAGCCGTTGGTTCGATGATCGACGATCAGTTCGACGATGGAGTCGTAGATTCGGCGATCGATGATCGAACCGTTGGTTCGACGATCGATGATTTGTTCGACGATGAAGTTGTAGATTCGGCGATCGACGATTGAGCCATTGGTTCAACGATCGACGATCAGTTCGGCGACGGAGTCGTAGATTCGGAGATCGACGATCGAGCCATTGGTTCGACGATCGACGATCAGTTCAACGATGAAGTCATAGATTCGATGATCGGCGATCGAGCTGTTGGTTCGACGATCGGCAATCAGTTCGACGATGGAGTCGTAGATTCGACGATCGAGCCATTGGTTCGACGATCGACGACCAGTTTGGCGACGGAGTCGTAGATTCGGCGATCGACGATCGATTCGACGATGGAGTCATAGATTCGACGATCGACGAACGAGCCATTGGTTCGGTGATCGACGATCAGTTCGACGATGGAGTCATAGATTCGGCGATCGACGATCGAGCCATTGGTTCGGCGATCAATGATCAGTTCGACGACAGAGTCATAGATTCGATGATCGGCGATCAAGCCGTTGGTTCGGCGATCGGCGATCAGTTCGGTTTACGTAGCCGTTGGTTCGGCGATCGGACCGCATTGGTCGAGGCCTTTTGCCTTCAAAGGCAGAGGCCGTCGCAGATATTTCACTCCTTCGATCTCCGTCGTAGAATCTATGCATGAGCGGAGAGAGGGGTGTAGGAGTCATACCTGCGATGCGTCAGTCTCGAACTCTATCATCGGGGTAAGACCCGTCCATCAGTGGGGGGCCTGCTGGGTTCAGCAGGGGCCCGACCTTTCTTCCGCTTTTTCTTTCGGCCCGTGCCTAGGTCAGGCGCCGGTCGGAAGCTCCTTCATCTACGCGTATGTATTTGTACGTGCGCTCCAGCAATTCGACGTACGTCCGGGGGAGGGTCTTGTCCAGAAAGTATGTAAAATGGGACCCCCTTAGCCCCCTCTTCATGGCCGAGATAGCTATGTCTTCGTTGAGGTCCCGGATCTCAAGTGTGGCCGCATTGAATCGGGCCACAAAGTATCGTAGAGTCTCATTTTCTCCCTGCTTGAGGGAGAAAAGACTGTCCGAGGTTCATGGCGACTTCCGACTGGTGCTGAAATGGACCACGAAGGAATGTTCGAGCTGCTCGAAGGAGTGGATACTTCTCGAGCGGAGGTCGGAGTACCAGGCCCTGGCAGCTTTGCGGAATGTGTCGGGGAAGCCAATGCAAAGGAGGGCATCGGTTGCCCCTTGCATTGTCATGAGAGCCTTGTAGCTCTCTAGATGGTCGATTGGATCGGTGGAGCCGTCGTAAGGCTCCACATGAGGCATCTTGAACCGACTAGGGATCGATTCATCGAGGATGAATCGGAGAGAGGTTGGGTGGTCCGAAAGTCGACGTCATTCGAAGACTTCTAGCCATCCGCCTGGAATTGAGCAAGCCGACGGTCGATTTCTTCGAACTTGCACTCATAGTCGTCGATCTGCCGGTGTTGGGAGACCCCAAGGGTCGAATCTCCCGATGAATCTGAGAGGGAGGCGGACGGTATCCGCGGCCGCTTCTCCTTCCTCGCTCGCTTCAGCTGGGAAGGAGAGAGACGCCGAGACCGGTGGGTGTTACGCCGTGGCCGCCTGTCCCCTTCTTGGTAGGAATGCTGAGATGGCTGCTCCTGAGGAGGAGATGGAAGTGGATGCGGGCGTCGGCGGCTGCTTCTGGACGGCATAGGGTGCGCCGCCGGTTGCACCGCCGGCGGTCGCAGCAACTGAGTTAGTTGTGGTTGAAGATTTTTGACCGCATCCGTCAGAACAGTCATTTGCCGCACGATCGCCGCGATCTGTGCCTCCGTGGTTACCGCCGGGTGCGAAGAGCTGGGCTCCGCCATGGAGGGTGAAGGAGAGGGCTCTTCCCGATGGGAAGAGCACCTCGCCGATCCGGTAGCTCTCGATCGCTGAGCTCTGATTTTCGTCATCTTGAGAGGTCTCTTCAAGTTTTTGTGGAGCTCGTTGTCTTACCTCTGTCGAGCCCCTTCCTGGCGTGCTAAATCTGTTGCGGCCAATCCCCCGTCGTCCGATCACCGAGGTCGCACACCTGCAAGAGAAGTCCTCACAGATCGAAGATGCCTCCGGTGGGGACCCTCCGACGGTCAAGTCAGAGAGACTAGACAACAGTGGAAAATCAAAGGCTCAGGTCGAGAGGGCTAGAGAAAGCTTGGGGAGCTGGAGGGAGCATCAAAGAGCTTACCAAGATTGTTGCCTTACCCCCTTTTATAGTAGAATGCAGCATGATCCCGCCATTAATGGTGCAGACAACTGGAGAGTTGTCAAATCGCCGGGGACTGTCAAATCGTCGTGGGCTGTTAAATCACCGCGGATTGTCAGAATCAACCCATATTCTTGGCAAGACAATGCTCCAGGACGGTCACACAGCACGTCCTTGACAGGACAGCAGCCCATAACGGTCGTACGGTATTTGGGAGGGCTGGCCGACCATACGTCGGTATTCAGCTGCCGGGACGTCGGGTGATGACCCGGAGGTACCGTCAACTGGTATGGTGCCTTGCTTAAGTCGGACGTCGATGACCACCCCCGACAGTGAGTCGGTAATATGGGTTCGGCCGCTCGGTCGGTCGAGAACAGTATTGATCGGTTTGGCCAATACACCTTCGATCGGATATTGTCGCAGCCATCTATCGGGGTCATCGGTCGGTCGTCGGTCGGGCTCGTCTGTCAGGATTGTCCATCGGAGTCGTCTGTCGGGGTCGTCCGTCGGTATATCCCAACAAATCTAATTTGAATCAAACTACGACGGTGGCCAGGTCATGTATTTCAAATTCCACCGTAGGTCAATGGTAGCAAAGAGAAATCCAATGTGGTAAAGAATTTTTGCATACAACATGGGGTGGACTGCTAATTGCTTCTACTATGAAAAAATGCTGTTGATTGCTGATTCATCGTATGGCACAAAATCGTTTGATGTAGAAACAATATATAAAAGAGCAACAACCTCTATATCAACTTAATTGCATGTTTTCAACTATCTTTATAGATAGCCTTATGTTTACCGGGTCCAACAATATATGAGCACAACTCGTCCATACGCATCCAATAATATGAGTTGCTGCAAAATTCTTTGTGCACTGAATTGCACACCGCATGCGGTGATTAGATCGCACAGATCAAAAAGATGGAAAAAAAAAAATAGACTCTACATGTGATCCAATCCAATCATTACATGCGGTGCATGATTTTGTGCACCACATGGGGTGCACACATGTAATGATTTTGTGCACCACATGCAGTGCACAAAGAATTGCTCACGAGTTATTTAAAGCAAATACACGATGGTCCATACAAAACAAAACACTCCATGATGATAAAATGCAAGTTCCAACTTTTGTTTGTCTTGCTGCTAAATCTCTTTCCCTTCTCTCTCTCGCTTTCCATCAAGCAATGCTGGACATGAGAATATAATCTTCACAGCAAGATGAATTGAAATAAAAAGAATCTCGCAGGTCAAATGCATTGATTCTAACATAAATATACTGAAGTAGTTGCTACGAGACTGGAATAATCAGTTCGGTATGGTATCATCCAAATCATCCGATACGACATTGATTCGATCCGATATGACACCGATTCGATCCGATATGATTTGATTTTTTTAATATTAAATAATTTTTTTTATTTTTATATTATCGATATGATATGATACAATATCATGCCAATCAATAATCAATATGAGATTCGATATCCGTATTTAAAACCTTGGCACAGATAAAATGTTTCAGCACCAACCATGAATGCAGCCCTCACAATATGTATCTAGCACCCATAACTTTTAGAAGTTCAGGATGATGGGCTTGCTCTAATTCAAAATATTATCTTCGTGAGAAGATGAATTGACACAAAAAGCATCGCACGAGTAAACGTATTAATTTTTTAATATATATTTACTGAAGCAGTTGCTGCAGTAAAATGGGCGAAATGAATCAGCACCAGCCATGAATGCAGTAGGCCCCTTGCTACATGTTTCTATCATCGTCATCATTTATAAAGAAACAACCTTTCCAACATGACATGAAACAAAAGGAAATGTAAATATCAGTTGTAACCTTTAAACAAACCAAGGTGAAAAAATTTCCCTCTCGGATATCATTTTCTCGTCAAATCAGGAGGTTTTTTGCCTAGTGATCTGCCTAGTAAAATACATCAGGAAATCTTATGCACAAAAAACCACTTTTGATCGCACCCTCACTCCCTTATAATTATTTTGGTTCACCATTCCCTTCCACACACTTGAAGCTGCTCCCGTTTTCACTCCCACTTCTACATGCAACTGTAGTTCGCCTAGATGATAATTATATTTGCAAAGCCTCTTTCATGTATCACAATGCAAATTAGCTTACCAACCTTCATTACCTTCCAGCATATTCATCATGCAAAAAAATCTGACCGCATTGGCGCCACCATGTTCTCATCTCCAACCTTCTTCATCTTCCCATCTTTTTGTAACCTTATTACCTCCAAGCCACAGATGCATCAGCACCTGCAACTCCCATTTTAATTTGTGCGTTCACTCGTTTATCAATTAAATGAAGGTTTGCTTAGAAAAGCAAACTAGCAAGAGGGAGAAGAAAGAAATGTGGAGGGTCGTCTGATGATCAAGAAAAAAATAGAAAACCCTGCACAACAAATACAAGACTGGAAACAGAGCAACCATCTGAAACCAAACTTAAATCCAAAGAATATCTGGTATTTGATTTCAAAAATTCCTCCTTAGAATGAATTTCAGTTGATTACCTAACTTAAGACTTAATGGACAAATATTCTACTACAACCTAGCTACCACTTAATTTTCATCGAGGCCTAGGGGTGTAATCAAGCAAAGCAGAGTCAAATAACTAAACACTCGAGTTTGACTCGATTCAAAATACTCGAACTCGAAACTCAACTTAAGACCAATCGAATCTTAATATCCAAGCTTGAACTCGACTCAATCAAAAAAAAAAAAAAAAGCAATACACAAGATTAATTCGACTCAACTCAACAAAAATATCAACCAAATAATATTCAAGCTCAAGTTCAAAATCGAATTCAACCTTGATCGTAATTAAAAAAATATACAGTTAAAACAAAATATAACAAATATTATATTTTAAAATATTAATCATATATATTATAAATAAAATATATTATTATTAAAAATATATATTTAACTAGGCTCGTGAGTCTCCCAGCCAGGCATTTTGCTATTTGAGCTCAACTCAAAAACATTATGAGCTATTCGAGCCCAATAGTTGAGTCCAGTTTGGAACAAATTCCAACTCCAGCGGCTTGCCAACTACTCGGCTCATTTTCACCCCCAGCTAGACCAAATAATTGAATGTGATCTAGCTAGTGCCATATCCAATTATAATATATAAGAAACCACCACAAGAGCATTAAAGAACATATAAACTGATACCACGTTTTTGGTAGAGTACTAAAAACAAGACCTACCGATCAAGCATCCATCCAAACAGTAGTTGCCACTTAACTTTCTCTTGGACGAGATGCATAAATGTGATCTCATTCTCACCAATATCACATCAAAACTTTGACAAAATGGGAAACCACCACAAGACTCATCAAAGCACTCATGTTACTGATGCCACATATTGCCCCAAGCTTTAACCTTTCTACAGGTCCAAGCACATATCATGATCATATAAGTACAGCTAAAAGCATCAGGTGAACTTATCGTTGCGTTCACTTCACTTTATTGACAAAATTTTTAATTAATATTATTCTTACAACCAATACAGAATCATGCATATAAGACCTATCACCATATAATAATGGGAAGCATACATGTAAGTTAGTCCTCAAAATGTGTCAATAGAAAGTATCTGGTCGTTATGGACCAAGCTGGAAAAATTATTATGTATCCTGGGTGAGGGATAACTAATTTAGTTGCAATGTTTTCTCGTAGCCCCTGCTATCCTGCAATGAAATGCAATATACCACCGGATAGTTCTTTATACTTTTCAGCATATGAAAAATAGAATACAAATATCACACCATAAACCAGACAATGCTTCAATCCCTGACCCATTTTGTTCACTTTCTCCACTTCTAATCTCCAACTGAGCAACTCCAGAATATCCTTGGTTAAACATGAACGAAAGAAATAAGTATCTAACTTGTGTTGAACTATCTGGCATCAACTGCCATCATAATACTGCCACAAAGGCATTTTGATCTCAGAGAATTTCAGGCTCGTCTTCCTAAAAATGATGCATGCTATCCCTTTCTCTCAGGATCCATATAGCAGAGCCAATCATTAGGAAAAGAGAAGGGGGCTCGAAAGATCAGCCCTACGCTGGTTACCAAGATGACGGAGGAGCACAGCAGCAAAAAAATTGGAAGAAGAGGGAGAGGAAAATAACACTAGAACAAATCTAAAGCTCATTAGAAGACAAGGGACACCTCCAACCAATACTAACAAATCGAATTCCATTTAGACTCAATCAGCATGATGCAAGACCAAATAGTGATGGCCTGCAATGTGTGGACCTAAAAGTCTATAAATCCTAGGCTTTAGGCTCAGGTTTCTGTTTTCTGTCTAGCTACTGATAACAGGACAGAAAAATGTAAAGTGATGATTTTCTGGCTGACAAAAGCTGCTTTAAACATCCATTAAGGATTCTAATAGATCCTAGAAACCCAAAAGTGAAAGTTCTGTGGCAAGCCAAAATGGTTCAATGTCAATCTAAAGAGAAAAGTGAAATGGTTTGCAGAATTCAGTACAGGATTGAGGATTTTATTGGACCAGAGACTTTTTTTTTTTGATGAAATATTGGACCAGGGACACAAAAGATTAGGTCTAAGGGTTAATTGCAGATGTAACGAAGAATGATGGAGTATTAAAAAAAAAGTAACCAGTGAAAAGTCCAAATGCTTGGCATTCTATATTGTCTGTGCACATATCTTGTGGATAAGAGTGAAGCAACTTATATGGTTAAAATCTGTATCCAGAACTATCTATAAAATCATAGCAGCAATAGGATCAACTAACAGCACAGAATAATAAGATAAGAAAGAGAGATGCAAGACAGATTTAGATATGAAGAAAGAAAAAGAACAAGAGAGAAATGAAAGAATAAATAACTTGAGAGAAAGAAGAGAGGTAAGAGGCAGTCAAACCAGACCACAAGAAGCTCTTATTTTCTTCAAAATATCTAAGACTCAATCACACTAGCAAACAAAATCTATCAAAATTCTGACTGACTAACAGAATACTAACTAGGACTCCCAACTCAACGAAACACCACTAATTATTGTTGACCCTACAGTACTGCATGAACAGTAATGGTTCCTACTTAACTTTAAATCTGATCAGAAAACTACATACTTCAAAATAAAATAAAATAAAATAAGCGGATGATAAATTAGTGATAGATCTGGCCGTTGGATGAAAGTCCAGCTGCACGTCACTTCATTGATGTTCCTCACAGCTGGGTAAGGCCCTAAAATATCTCGATAACTGCTCTCATTCTTTATCCCAGCCCTCGGTTGGCTAGAACAGCAACTACAGGCTTGCAGGACTGACTCTTGTAGCTGTTGTTTTCTCTCTTGCACCTTAGCAGCTGATCTTCAATAAGCGCTGCATTACAGCATTTTTTCCTTGTTCCTTGATTCTTCTATTTCTCTCTTAATCTCCCAGCAGATTAGGTGAGCCATGATGCCCTAAAGCTTCCTTTCTTCCCTTCCAGAAGGAGGTGACACGCTAGGAGTCGACCCTTTAGATGTCCAATGGTGACATTACAAGATCAACATATCAAGGAATTTACAAGATAAGGTCCTGGGAAATTAAAAAAAAGTGCAAGAATGTGATAAAGTATCATCTCTGCATTAGAAAGGATTCACTTCTAATCACAATACACATTCCCTTTCAAGATTTTGTGAAGATATATGCTCTAGAATAATCATCCATACAAAAGCCTGAAGGCCTCGAACTTTTTTGCAGAAAAAGAGGATTCTGCATTGTTATGCTATATCTACATCAAACACTTAAAAGATCACTAGTACTACAAACTCATGGAAAAGGCTGGCAGCATCTATTGCAAGACTTCAGTATCACAACCGCGATTTCATAAGAAAGGATGCTCCATAGATGTCACGCAACTGCATTCAGATTCATCAAAATCATATGAAACTCTAAAGTTTAAGATGTTGCCTTTATATAATGTGTTCTTTAGAACCTAACGTCACTGCCATATCCAGCTACAAACTTCTCACTCAACAATCTGTCTTCGACAAAAGTAGTAGTAAAATTAAAAGCACAAGCAACTCACACTTTTCTACTTCAATAATATCGCTCTGACACATCATTCCACAGTTCCCACAATCACCATTATCCTCCACAACCATTTAGATAACATACATGATTGCATCTTCAAAGAAAATGGTCCAAACCTATTTGACATCTCAAACAAAATGTCCACTACCCAATTGAGATACTTCTTTGAAACCTTTACTCTGCCACTGTTCCAAAAGCATGTTCTGTAGAAACTTAGGGAAACTAGTTTGCCCACTGGACCACCAAATAAGTGGTTCCTGCCTTTATCCCCATTTAACTCATGAGAAAGAGAAGGGGAAGAGAAAGAAGCCTACTATTTCAGATAAAGACATAAAGTTTGAACATGCAATAAGTGTCATAAGGCCTAAATTCGGAAGAATGAGGCAGAATGAAGGATGGACTTCATAACATGACTTTTTCTCCTTTCATTTTTGTGGGGATTAAAAGGAGAGAATTACCATCCCCTTTTAGCTGTCACTCAACAGACTGAACATAAATAAGACAGAAATTTAGGAAAAAAAATACAAAATGAAATTGGAGATTACAGTCTAAGGCACTCAACAGAGTCAACTTAAACACGACAGAAATTTAGGAAAAGAAATACAAAGTGACATTGGAGATTATAGTCTGAATAAAAAGATTAGCGAACGCTTTTTCCCTCAAAGGACAAGAACCCACTTAACCATTGTGAGGTTTTCCCTTCAAATCTTTTGATCATTAGGCCCTAAAGATGTTACAAAGACCTACCAATTCCCTAAGATGATTGTTTGTGATTCATATATTTCCGACCTTGCATACAATGAAGCCAGCACCACCCTCTGACCAAACAACAACCATTTTCGTTCCTATCATGACATCGCATCAAAACAGAACCTGAAACTAAAATGAGGCATTAAATCAAAACTAACAAAAACTCAAAAAGAAAATATATATGCATAATTTACAAGGTGATTATCTCTGCTCCTCTAACAGCATATATAAGTAATCTTTCTACCCCTAGTCAAAGTAATCAAAAGGAATGTGCACTATTTGTGTTATATGGATTCTTTGTGCAGAACTCTTAGAGAATTCCAATATCCTTTGCTGAAAGCCATAGGCATCAATATAGATTGCTAGCTCAGATATACACTAAGAAAAACTGAAATGTGACATAACTTCTATCAATAAAATCCATCCTCCCAAAATTAATATACCATACAAACAGGTGATTCAGCTTTACAATGCCAAAAGCCTTCCCAAGTTCCATTTGCAACTATTGACTCCCATACCACATGCTTCTGGGCATTAATGCATTCCCAGAAGTCATGGAGTCACAATTAATTAACCTATTTCTAGCGAAAACAATTTCATCTCTCAGGCAAATTCCCAATCATTAATTTCAGCATGAATCATCACATCCCCCATTCACCCGTCCGCGTAGCAATATATTGCTCTGACATCCTCAACACAATTATCTCCAATAACTTGACGGTAACTTTGGCCCACGAATAAAGGAACCAATGCAGCCAAAGAGCACTTTCATCTTCAGCTATCATAATGCATCAATTTTTTCAATCATATCTCTTGAAAGATGCTCATTCCAAATCTCTTCTAGTTCCCTTGGAACATTACGCCCTGAGATTACAACTAGGCTAAGAAATCCAAATGTTTGGGCACCCCATCCTTGTCCTCAAAAGACTAACCATCAACCTCAAGTTTCATTTTTGTTTACCATTTTCTCATCAAACTTGCCAACCTTTAGAAAACTTTGTGTTCCAACTGTCTACCATCCACAAATTTGTCCTCGCAAAGTTGCCACCATCCATACTAAACAAATTAGAGGTGTTATTAGGTCAAGTATGGTCCAACACCTCCTAACCTAGACCCGACTTGTTGGGGTTATTAGGCTTACTTTCTGACCCAGATCCTAACCTATCCAAGAGTTAGGTAGGTCCAAGGTGGGCAAGTTCGATAGACATTGGATCTAGTAGGTACTAGCTAAGATTGGACTAGATATGGATGAATCCAAGTTCAAGTTGGATCGAGTAGAGATTTCAGACCAACTTGGGCTCTCAAGCAGGTACGATCATTTGGAAAGCTTAATTCCCTTTGTGCGCTCATAACTATTCATGCTTAGCCTTAAGATATAGTTAATAAGTTTTATAAGATTTGTAAGGCATATGAAGGTAAATGATATATTATATACTAAGTAAACCATCACATCCAATTGATATCATAAAACTTGAACCATACCCTAACATAATATATGATTGGGTCAAGCCAAGTCCAAGATGGTAAACTTTACCTAAAAATTTCATGGATCTATTTTTGGACCGATACCATCCAAATTAGGTGTTGGACAAGTATAGGTCTGTAAGTACTAGTGACAGCCCCAAAAATAGCATCACCATAAACACAAGGGTTTAGGACTCGATGGGATGGTAGGGTGTCAAACTATCTCATGTGCATGGACAGGACGTGCCACCATCCCAAGTATCGAGTCCCAGAGCATCTCACCATCCCTAGTGTTGAGATGGAGCAAGATGTAGCACACATCCCATTTCATGGAAAACCAGAACAGCCCCATCCCCTCAGGATTTGAATCTTTGCCACAACCTCTTCAATCATCAGCATCTGCTTTCTTACACATCATGGGTTTAAAAAAGCAATGTCAACTACAAGTTATGCCTAAAGAAGCTTGTCAAACATAACTTGGCCAACTCAACCATCACTGACAACAATGTATCAATCTAAAGGGATCTAAAGGGATAACAACTATTTTAGTAGTATCTCCCTTTACACACTACCTGCTCCAAAATACTCACCAATAATCCTTGAACCATATGCATGGCAAAGCTCCAAAAATCTCTTCACATCTCACTCCCACCTACTTGACATTTCATATAACATTCCACCCTCCAAATAACCAAATGCATACCAATTAAAACCTTATTGGTTTAATTGTTCGAACGTGATCTATGTTTCAGCCAGCTATAGGCCAAAATATCAAAAATTAGTATCTATGCCAAAAAGGATCCTAAAAAATCTTTATATTTACTAATTATCAGTTGCACCCAAAAATCAAAAGAGAGGAATAGAAGAAGAATACTCTAGTGATGTTTGGGTAAATGCAAATACTGAGATAGTCTGCACAATGTCAATAGCAAATGTCCAGGCCCCATCTCATCCTCCTTGGGTCATACCATCAAATGTCAATGGCAAGTGCATCACTATACAAAGAACTATCAGACCAATCTACAATGGATAATGAGCTCTAACCTATTCTAATAATAAACTGGTAATATGTGATTCCCACATAAGCCAACCTTTCATTTTGAAACCATGCAAATGAGATATCCAAGAAAATTGGAACATTCTATTAAAATAGAATACAAGCCTTCTGCCATCAAGCCCAAAAAACACAAATTAAGCACTGGGGGCAAAAGGAACAATTATGTAAAGTACTAAAGAACTAAGCAGCTAATTTTTTTTCAATAACAAAACTTCGAAAGTCATCACATTCTATAAGTGTCCATGATTCTCTAATCAAACTAGGGATCTAGGGTCAAAAGCCCCAAATATTCAATATTTTACATAAAAACATGACAAATAAGAAAAAAAGATGATATTTTTCTTCAATTACTGTTCAGGATAAAATATGGGAGATACATAAGCTTAATTGGAACAAATACATTTTGGGGCAAGAGCTCCATTCTTAGAGATTAATATTTAACTAATTTTGAATTCTAAAAAAGAGAAAAATCTAGCAAAATTCATTAATGTAACATAAAATTATAGAACTGTGTTATCAATTAAATTTTGCCAAAAAAAGGGAACTGAGACAAAGAAAATTAGCTCCTTTATGCAGCCATGTCCTAATCATTGTGCAGGTGTTCTTACACCCTCGTCAATTTCTTGGTCAAAGGCAAATGCTGTATACATTTTTTTTAGTTTCATAAAAGAAAATATTCTTTTCACAAAAACATGCTATTTTTAAACCTATGCACAAATTTGCAATAGTTAAGCATGTTAAACATAACTTCTACAATATCATTGATGACCATCCAACATCTTGCATCAATTCACAACAAAAAAAAAAACACAAATTCTTTATAAATTCCTTCTCTTCATCTCCCACACAAATAAATATATAAAAACCTGACATTTTCCAATAGATTCTTCATGCATTATCTTGCATAAAATAGTAATAGAGTAAAGCAATGATCCTTTAGGTGAAAGAATATTGTAAATGCTATGACTTTCCACTCAAGATGAAATTTCATATCATAAATACCTTTGCCCCAATCACCCTATCAAAAAGTTAGTTCAGTTGTCAACCTGTCTACAAGATAGATTAAGTCCTTGAGAAAAGGACATGATACCCACCCCCCAACAAAAAAATAAAATAAAATAAAAATAAAAATCCCACAAGTGATGATACTACTCCACCCAACAAAATTTCTACCAAATATTTCCACCTTTAAGTCCCAACATTTGCTCTACAACTTGCTAACCTTCAAAAGGAAAAAGGAATTAATTGCAAGTTCCTTTGACTCGCACCTATCAAATCCAAAATCTAGTGCTAGGATGAGACACACCTAGAGCATGAGCATAATCAATTTGCCATAGTGCCATGACTGCTATGCAAGATCTGCCAACACAAATGCTGACGGCATGTGATGCATGCCTCAACCAAGATATTGCATGCCAAGAACACCTCCATTGGGCCAAATGTTTAAAGATGCTGTCCTCAAGTATGATTAATTTGGAGAGGTTGAATTTCTCATGCTTGCATATTCAAAGAACTTGGCCTCAGATTTAGCTGCCTTCACCTTGAAGTCGATCTTGGGTTTTGCCTTCTCAAACGAACTTGAAGGATTGGGGGAACTGAAGGTGTGAGGTACTGAGAAGAAAGCATATTTATTGCTCTAGATGGAACTGGTAGGAAGAAGCTTGGGCTAGAATTGGGGAGTAAGCTCGACTGTTAGCAGACAAGAGGAATTAGGGCATTCAGATCTATTCTATGAGATGCAGGGCAATATGGGGATTTGAGCTATTAATTTTCAACAAAACAAGACTTGCTGATTTCACTTGGAGTCCATTTGGTTGGGGTACGTCAGATTACAGGATAATCTGATTCTTGAGAATCATTATTTGGAAAAATGATTACAAACAAATATAATTTTTACTATATTTGGTTGGTAGAAAATTATTCTGAAAAATGGCACTGAGACATATTACTACATTTGATTGGAGGTAATCCTATATAGAAATATACCCAAAATTTACAAATATGCCCATCAACATAAAATATTTTTTTAATATCAAGATAGCATTGTCATCTGCAATCAATTTTTATAATAATGACTATAATTGCATAGCTCTTTGTATAATGACATATACATCTTAAATTTTTTTTGAAAAAGTTCTTTATTAAATGAATTTGTCAAGACATCAAAATAAATTCAATGATTACATTAGGGATATTTTTGTCAAGTAAATTTATCAAATACCAACCCTACACGATATCTGTTTTATCTTCCCTCTCCAGAAAATAAACATGGATCCACCAATTTTTTTCATCATCTCTCTCTTCTATTTTTCATACCAAACATGATAATCTGATATAAGATTTATTTTTCCATATCAAACTAACCCCAACCAAATGTACACCGGGCAGTTATCATTAATAGGGCAAGGGATAGAGCTATGCAAATCTAGGGCATGGCACCCTAGCATTCCTCCAAATTTCATCCTACAACAACAGCTTGAAAGAATCTTGAAAAGATCCTTGTTTGAATTGCATCCCTTTTCAAGATCTTTGTTCCAATTCTCTTCCAATTTCCTTCCACTGAAGTTTAAAGTTTGAGCAGTCCAAAATTTTGCTATACACTCTATGCTCCTCATAAAACTAACCATAACCACAAATTTCCTTTTTTTTCCATTTTCTCATACAATCCAATCTATGGAGAGCTATGACTTCCAATTCTCTGTTTTTTTCAATAATCGTATTCACAAAAATTGCCACCATCAACACTACATAGATAGCATCCTTATACACCACAATCTCTTCAACTATCAGCCCTTGTGTTCCCTTGGTCAAAAGAAGCATAGTGTAATATCAACTAACAGTGATGCTTAAAGAAATTTTGACACCAGCTTAAAAATAAGTGGGTCAAATCAACTATTTAATAATATCTTCCTTTAAACACCACAAACCTTAAATTCCCCAGCAACAATTCTCCATTTGCAAGGAAAACCCTATATATCTCTTCCACATTCTCACTCCAAACCCTCCTTCACAGTTCAAATATCTAAATAACCAAATGAATGACTTCCTATAAGCTTTAACAACCAAAAAACACAACTTTGATTTAAGCTGAAAAATCATTGATTTTTTTCAAAATTAGTTTCATATGTAAAAGAAACACAAAGCATATCTGATCCCATAGCAGAAGCTTATAAAAATAAGCATACAAATTTACCAGGGTTAATCTGCCAATGCAGCAGTAGATTAGGAAGAAAATGATAAACTTATGTTTCCATGAGATTCAAGGCCAGCTCTTTAACATTGTTAAAATGTTGAACACCATGTCATACCATTTCAACTGAAATTGGTAGCCACATTGGAAAATCTAATTAAATAATATACAGTACAAAGAGCCAGCATACGAAAGAATTAGAATCCCCCTTTGTCAATAACTTGAAGAAACAATAAAAAGACAGCCGAATTATCTAACAGCACAAATGCACAACCATAGAGCTTAGCAATGAACCATAATACATTTTACGCACACTATGTAGGTACAAGCAGCATCAATTAAAATTCATAGTACATAAGTAAACGTACAGTATGAAGATAAACTAGAGCTCCAAGCTTCTTATGATATCAATTCGAGAATCCCAATTACAGTAAGGCCAGAAAAGAAAAAAAAAGATATGGAATGAGAAGATGAAAAGAAATACTAGATCCCACCTCTATCCTCCAATTGTTCCGGGCATTGTACACAGGGTCATCACTTTTGCTCAAAAGTAAGCCCATTTCTTGATCCAGCATCTGCATCACAACTCAAACTCATCATCAAGCTTGAGAGCCTCAGCAGCGGCCTCCTCTTCCTCATCGTCGATCACAAAGTAGGGGTTGTGCACCTCTGGCTTGAACTTGTAGCCGGTGAAGATGTAGAACGCGAGAGTGGCAAGCTCCCCGGCGACAACACTGGTCCAGAAGTAGCGGTAGGAGGTGATGGTGACGAGGGCGTACACAACGACACGGGTGAAGTAGATGTAGCAGATGACAACGACGTAGTACTGGCGGAAGAGGGTGAGCTTCATGAGGTTGACGGCGGCCTTGCCGTCGGTCCGGGCTGCCTCGCGGAGGTTCTTGATGGACCAGACGATGGGGAACAGGACGGCGCAGCAGCAGACGACGTCGACGAGGAGGAAGACCTTCTTCCAGTTGACCCAGTCGCGGGCGTAGGGACTGGACTCGTCGATGGCGACCTGGGCGATATTGGCGACGACCTGGAGGGGGATGACCACCATGAGGACCTTCTTGTCGCGATCCTGGAGGTAGGGCTTGAGGAAGGACCAGCCAGTGCCGATGAGGACGATGAGGGTGAAGAGGGAGATGCCCTTGAGAAAGCTAAAGATGTAGAAGAGGACGTCCCATCCGTGGGCGCTGCCGGTGCGCTCGATGTAGGACTTGTCCTCGGCCTCGCAGAGGAGGTTGAGGGCCTTAAGGATGACGACGGCAAGCATGAAGTAGTGGATGCGGAAGGCGGCGAGGCGCTTGCGGAGGAGGACGGCGACCCATACGGCGGCGAGGGCGGCGTAGGCAAGGAAAAGGAGGAAGTAGATGAGGGGGAGGGCGGCGGCGCCGGTGGAGAGGTAGGCGGGGCGGCCGGTGCGGGCGTCCCGGTTGTACATGGCGGAGCGGACGGTCATGGAGATGCGGAGGCCACGGACGCAGTTGGCGAAGACAAGGGTGTACTGGCCGGGGTCGTGTTGGGAGAAGACGGTGCCGAAGGAGGAGGAGCGGGGGATGGAAAGGCCGCTGGGGTTGGGATTGGGATTCTTGAGTTGGTCCAACGAGTAGACGTTCTTGACGAGTGAGGACTCGAGGGGGCAGGTGATTTCGTGATCCTGGAGCTGCTGGACGACGTGGATCCAGGCGTCGCGGGTGGAGAGGAAGAAGCCAAGCTGGTCGACGTTCGCGGAGTCTTCCGAGAGGGTGATCCCGGAGACGTTGAGCTCCAGGACGCCGTTGTGGGTGAAGCCGAACTCATCAAAGGGGATGATGGTCCGCCCGTCAGATCGGACCTCCGTCACCCGGATCTCCGCCGCCGACGGCCGAAAGGAGGCCAGGAGCGCCACCGCGAGGAGGAGGAACGGGCGGAGGAGGGCCATCGTCGCCGCCGAAGGCCCCGAGGTTCCCAGATCTCGATCTGGCTGGGAAGTCTTCTTGTTTTCTCTTTTTTAATTCCTTTCTTGGTGGAATTTTTCGGATGGGTCGACGAATGCCCAGACGGAGGCGATAATTACGAAGAGTCGGGGTTTATCGCAGGCGAGAGAAGAGGCCATGCGTGGAGGTGCATATTGGAAAGCCATAGGGGTTTTATGGTAAATCAAAGTTTCTGGGGCCGGCTTGCTTCGAAGTCAAGCATGGAACGACCGGAGAGACGTCTTTGATCCGGGGCCTCTCTTGGTCTCCCCGTCCCTTTTCTTTTTCTTTTTCTCTTTCTTTTTTTTTTCTTTTTTTTTTTTAAGGTGGGGTGGGCATGGGGGTGGGGGTGGGTTTTAGACTGGTCGCAATACGTCAACGTCCACGTAAGGATGATATAGATACGTACAACAAAAAGTATTTTGTAAAAAGACAAGCACACAATGCAAGTTAAAAATACGACTCGAGGGACAATAAATAGTAAGTGTTGCATTAGATTTAGTATTTGGTATTGCAAATGATCAAAGATTGTTATATGAATTATGCATATTATGAATCATGATACTACACAAAAAAAAAATCACTAATAGATCAAAAAAGTAATAAATTCAGGCTAAAAGCAGATAAATAGTGATATATATATATTATTTAGTTAGAAATTTCGTGAAAATTTTGGCCAATAAGTTAGTAAAGGTAATAATGCTTCATTACGATGGGTTCTAATTTTTCAAGTTTTTTATAATTTTTTTAATTTTTCTTAAGATGTCGATCGATTCTATTTTTAAGGATCCGATCCAACTCTTCTAATCATGCATTGAAGATCATAAAACTAATCTGTCAAAAGATAGATTGAACATTAAAAAATATGATCAATGAAAATATTATGTTGAGAAAGAAATGTCAAAAAAAAAATCACAAGGCCACGTTACTTTGTCATTTTTGGCTACCATAGTCACATAAGCATGGGTGCAAGGTCAACTAGATGAATATTCTCAAGGCACTTCTTTTCTAAATTAGACTAATACATTTTGCCTTTATTAGAATATGGTAGCTTTAAGACAATATAGTGTTCTGCTTACTATACTTCTAGTGGAGGTAGATTGGCTGTGAACATAGCTAATAGGAGTAAAAATGTAAAAAGATCCACTCAAACTAATCCAAAAAGAGTAAGAGTATGAGATTAGCCGAAGGCCATCTAGCAAGATATTGACTTACCCATTTGGAAGTCCTAAACTAGCAATAAGCATTTGACAACAATAATCCAATTTAGCAATGTAAGCTATTTGTAATAATATCTCGATTTGTGATGGTATTTCAATTCGACAAACCAATCAAATGTTGGTAGATCAAAGCCAACAAGTTATCCTTGCTAATATTTAGTTTTACCCTCCATAAAAAGTAAAAGAAGATCAAGGGATGGCATGAGATTAGTAAGAAAGAAAGAAAATGAGCACCGAAAATGGAGATGTTGGGCCTCTTTATAGAAGAGAGGCATGCTTTACTGTCTACATCATATCTCAACAATCTAGCACATAGATTGTATTTGATAGAATTAAAGCAAGCAAGAATCACATGACTTTTGCTAAATCTGAATAGAGTTCAATTGTGAAAATTATACTAGGAATGAAGACCCAAGATGAATAGATAAAGTTCAGCCATAATGTGCATAAGCATGCCAAAAGATCAAATATTGGCCAGATGGCTAGTAGAAGATTGAGACAATTATATTGATCCTAAATTCTCCAGAATGTAGAATCATATTATGAGTCGAATAAGAGGAGATAATTAACATAAGCCATATCAAGATAAATTAAAGGTGGATAAGTTAGTCTGGTTGTTGTGGAATAATCATATTTGTGTACAAGAGTAGTGGAAAAATGGTTGGTAGTAATTATTAGAACTGTTAGGAGTGAGATCAAATAAAGGATGCAATTATCAGAGTGAATAGTTACTGTATTTGAGGATAATTATTATATACTAGTATAAATAAGTAAAATTATACTCCATAAGTGACTCTTCAATAATCAATTTATCTATATCTTCTTCTTTATCTTAATCTTTTATCCTAAGAGTAAACATAACATAAATTATCTACTGTACCCTAGCACTACATCTTCAAACAGTAAGCTTGGCAGAGTGTCCTCTACCTCGGCTAACCAAGTTCTTCTGCAATTTTGAGTTCCTTAGCTTGTCCAAAATAAAACAGAAAGGTAGCAATAAGTTTTCTAATGTGCTTAGTAGGATACCATACAATCATCATCATATTATCTCCAATGAGATCCAACATAGTTATTTTCATACTATTCCAATGGCATAGCTATGTAATAACCATCACACCACTGTCAAAGATAATCAAGGAAGCAGTTGTAACTAAAGTGATTGTAATATTTGAGCCAACTTAAAGCACATGCACCTTCTTTGGCTCTAATATCGAAATAGATCGATAGACTTATTTCTATCATTGAAAGTCAGTATGATGCATCATGATATGTTCTAGAATAGATTATGGTAGAATTAGCTAATCTTGTCTTTATGGCTATCCACTCAATTTTCTTTTCATTATGGCATGAGAATATCTAAGCCTTTAAGTCATCCATCACTCAAATTGCAGCATATTAAAAGGAAGAGGCCGAAGACTATTGTATGGAGTCTTCAAGCTATACAGACCGAGGCAAGGTGGAAATCCTAAAGGTAGTATTACATCAGATTAAGCAAGTTATTGGTAGTTTGATCAGCATTAGATTGGTACTTGAAATTATAAGTTATAGTGCTTTATAGAACATTATTGGCAACATCGGTGGACCTATGCTACATAAGTCTTTGCTATTGAAGCCTGTGATCCCTTAGCGATAATAGATGGAGGCCAGCAATACTATCATCCTATAATACAACTCATTATCATAAAAAAAGCTAGAGGCAACTAAATCAATAGAAGCCACTAAACTTTTTTTGAGTGGTACACATATCGGAGCTATATATTGGGGGCAACATGATTACATAAGGGCCAACTCGGTCTCATACTTAATTATACATATATTTAGAAATCCTCATGTGGACCACCAATAGTATGATTTTCTGAGTTGGACAATAATCTAATAAAGGATCGACGAAGTAACGAATTCAGTTTGAAAGTTAAAATCATAAATACTATATATTATTATCATTTCAACTGGAGACATTCCACTAAGTTTTGACTAGCAGACCAATACAAGTGTCTTATTACATAAATGAACTCCATTCAAGATTTCTCATATTTTTTCTTGTCTTACTCTCACTGACAAGATTAAGATGTCAAGCAATTCTACTTCAAATGATGCAGACTAATTTTCCAAAGAAAAAATTTGGCTAGCTAATTTTGAAGATTATCGACCTAAGAGAATGGTCGAATGGCGATGATAAATATGCCAAAGTCATTAATGGAAGTATGTAAGACTGCTATATGCACACAAAAAAATATAAAGGCTATGTTAGTTTATCATTTTTTTATTAACATATTTATGCAAGCAAAAGTAAAAAATTGATTGTGATACTCTCAAGGTGTTCACTTCACTTTTGACTTGCGCTATTGATGCTTTCGCTAATATATACCCATCAAAGCTTGAGGATGATCCAATTTGATATTCTATCTCTTACACTTCTTGATAATGATAGTTAAGGTAGAATGAGTATAGTGAACTTCAGGCTTAGGAGATGGATATGATTGATAAGAGTAAAAATGCGAGAGGTACCAACCTAGAGACAGTGAATATGTCGTATTAACTGAGAGCCAATTGAAAAGATATTGATATATTGATTTAGAAACCATCAACCAAATAGCAAGTTTGTGGTAATAATATTCTAATTCAGTAATTCAACCATTTGCAATGATTCCTAATTCAGGGTCATATTCAAACTTAGTAAATCCACTCGATATCGATTGAACAAAATAAATGGGCTATGTTGGCTAGTACTTGATCCACCCACTATGATAAATGTTGCTATCAATCCTGAGATGCCGATGTGGATTGCCTTCACAAACTTACAAGATAACATGAAAATGTCAAAGAGCTCATCTCAAATTGAATCCGGCCAGGCCCTCTAATGCTTAAGTTAGAAAAGAATTTTTTTGGATGGAAAGCAAGAAAGAAGGAGAAAGTTAGGTGAATAATATTAATATTAGGGATACTATAGAGGCATTTAGCAATTGAGTATTAAGCCATTAAGGCATTAAGCAGTCTCACCTTTCTTAAAGGATGATCTTATGTATAGTTAGATCCCAAATATTCAATAAATCATATCCCAACTAACTCAAAGTTGTACCATGACAATTTGTAGATATGGTGTAATAGCCTTAGGACATGCCATAATTGTCCAACACATGATGAAATAACCAAAACTCCATATGTTCTCAGATGAAAGGATCAAGTAGCTTGTACCATGGGAAGGTCCTACTCACCTCGGGCTTACTATTGAGCTACCGAGCCAAGCTGAGTCTTCAATTTTGGAGATTGGCTACTTATGATTTTCTTATCCCGTCTTTCAGGTCAGCTCGGAGGTTTTGATCAAAACGCCTTAAAGAATCTTTGATGTAATTGGTTCACTATATAAGTCATGAGCTAATGAATTTAGTCTTACCACATCACCATAGTCATTTATTACCACATCATAGACATCCTACTTCCAAGCATAAAGCATCCTCCTTGATTCAGACAAAGGAAGCAACTATTTTGCTAGACTTTGCACGACTTTAAGGAGGCATTAACTCCTAAGCGGTGATCCCCTAAAGGACAAGCTTTGAGTCTTGATCATCCAAGACAAAATTGACTGACTGAAGTGGTGGTTGCAATATATATCTATTTTCCAAAGATGATAATCTAAGAGAGGGATGAATTGAATTTAAAAAAAAAAAAATTTAAACTTGTGCCCAACAATAAATTTAAATATGTTTATAAAAAATTAGCAGAAAATAAACATATAACAGAAGAATAAATATAAATACAAATATTCAATCATAAATATAAAAGATTTATAGTGGTTCAATACTCAACTCAACACCTACGTCCACTCTCCAAGTCAATCCATTTAGAAATTCCAACTATAATTTTTCAAAATTATAGTTTGATTATTTTTAAGGACTCACAATCCAATCTAATTGATTTTTTTTAGCTTATCAATCAAAATCTTACAATTGATTATTTTTTCAAGCTCAAAATCAATCTAGTTTATTTTCATTGGCTCACCAATCAAAATCTTACAACATCTGATTTTTGGCTTGGACTAACTTTTAAAAATCCAAATTTCTTCCCTAAGAAATTAGTCATAATAGTTAATAAAAGATATATAAGAATTTAAAACATAAATAATAAACTCTTTAGACTCTTGAAGAAGTTGAAATAGTTAGCTTTTGAATTATTTTGATTTCTTCTTTGAATGCTTAAGAGAGGATTGATGGAGACTTGAATAATATTGCTCAGTAGTTGTTAGCTTAATTTAGTGCACACTTCCTCTCTATTGAGTTGAATAAATATGGGAAGATTAGAATTGAAAGCTCTTGAAAAGTTCTTTCTCTTACTCTTTTTGTTCTACTCAATAGCTTGAATATTATCTATAATAAAATGCAATGGCCTTCAGTACTTCATTTTTTAATTTGAATTCTTTACTTTTATGGTCTAAAAATTATTTGTAATTGATATTCTAACCATTGGAAGCTTGAAAATAGCCATTACAAGTAAACTATGACCATTTGAAATAATCTAAAAAATAATTATTATTTTATCAAAAATCTGTGAGTCAGCTCACCAAAGCTCTTAATCAACTAACTTTAAGTGATGAGTTAGCTAAGTGAAACTTTGAGATGACTCAGAAATAGATGTAAATTTTTCTGTATTCTATTATCTGAGACTGGATCAACTCAGATATCTCCTTAGTTGGTTAACTTGATGACTTAGTCAACAAACTAATCTTTCACATCGACTCAGAAAACTTATAATCTTTTACTATTTTTTGTATTTTTCTGACTCTAAGATTGAATTGACCATCCCATTCTTGTGAGTCGACAAAGCTCTTATCTTGATCCCTTGGTCGATCGACTATGTTATTTTTATGATCGACTCAAAAAAATCTCTAAAATCTTTAATCTTCTATCTTCATCTTGAGTCTAAGATTGAGTCAGTTGTAATCCTATCTTGATTAGCTCAGATGAAAACTTGATCAATTAAAAAAAATTAAATGAATTTTATATCTTTCTATCTTTTTTCTTGAACTAATATTGAATCACTGAGCTTCTTTCTTGATCAACTCAAAGGCATGCCATGCATGCCTAAAATAATTTTTTCTATTTTTAAATATTTTTTTATTTAAATATATTCTAGACTAGACTTATCTTCTCTATCTAAATTTTTGAATAGATGGACTTGTTGAGAAGTCTTTCTAGGCTAAACTTTTCTTTATCAATTTTTTTTGATTTCGAACTCAATTTTTTTGCTTTCAAAACTTAAAATTTTAAATTTGAAAATATAAAATTATTTAAATTTGAGAGGACTTTTTTTAGATGAAATCAACCATTGAGCATTATAAAAAATATATAATCACTCTCAAAAGCATCATTAGTAACCATAATTTATACTTAAATTTTTTTGACATCATTAAAATCAATTTCAGGACTAACAATATCTACCAATCTAGATAAGAGAATAATTGATAGGATTAATTCAAGCTATTCAAAGCTTTATAAAGGAGGGAGTATGTTTTTGAAATTAGCTATATCTGGAGAGCTTTGGAGCTCCATAGTTCCTCCTACTGCCTTTTTATGAGTTGCCATGGCTCTTTGCCTCAGATATTTTGATACACTCAGGAGAGATATTTAACCAAGTCTTTTGGAGGCTTTTTATATCCAATGAAAAGCTGAAGCATGAGCTCTTCAGCTTGATCATCATTATGGCCACCATGATAATTGATCTAGCTCATGCACTTTAAGTGTTTCAGCATTGAATCAACTTATATATCTGTGAAGAAACTCATCCTCTCTTTACTTGATGGTGAGCAAGTCAATATAGGTCTTCCTCTGCATTTTACCATTGAGAAAATGATTGACAAATCGGTGGCTGATAGATTGGAGCTAATTGAGACTGGGTAAAGGCTCGAAAACCAAAGTCAAGTGGCCTTCCTAAGAGTGATTAGGAGAGCCCAATACATCATAGCTTAACTTAGAATAATATGAGAGCTCTGAAAATCTTTAAATGGTCCATTAGATTTATGGTACCATTATAGTGCTCAAACAATGGCATCTTAAATCTCTTTGGGAGAGGCTCCTCCATGATCTCCATGATGAAGGGAGGCCCATTTATCACCTCCATATCATCTATTGCTTTTGCCTTCTACTCTTGCAAGGCCCTACTCTAGATATATATCTCTTTGATTTGTGGTGGGGATCAGCCTCCCACCTGACGACCTTTTTCAATTGGTGCAGAGAAATCACCAAAACTGAAAGTCATGCTAGACGAAGAGCTAGAGCAATGGTGCCTCTAGCCCTATGCAAAGTTTTCGAAGGATGGCTATTACCTTGTATTGGACTTGATGGTTTGACTGATTAGTGCAGAGAAATCACCAAAACTGGAAGTCATGCTAGACGAAGAGCTAGAGCAATGGCGTCTCTAGCCTTATACAAAGTTTTTGAAGTAAGGATGGCTATTACCTTACATTGGACTTGATGGTTTGACTGATTGAAAAAGGAGAGTAGTAGCCTATTGCTATTAGTTTTGCACCATCATTGCTAGAGCCTGCACCTACTGAGCAAGTAGGTTGAAATGCTCGATGCCTACTGCTCCCATCATTGGTTGAAGGGGCTGAGCTCTCTAGGAACCATGCTGGAGACCATTAGGAGTAAGTTAGATAGGTGCTCGATGGTTGTTTCTTCTAAGTCTCTTTTTTCCTCTTCCAATAAATAGTTATAATTTATTGTTACCAATCCCAAGATGCCAACATGGACCGCCTCCATGGACCTACGAGATAATAAGACAAGATCGAAGAGCTCAATGGATTTACTCTAGCCGAGCATTTTAGTGCTTAAGTTATGTTTTTTTTTATGGAAAATAAAGAAGAAGAAGAAGAAGAAGAAGGAGAAAGTAAGATGAATAATGTCGGTATTAGGATGCTATTGAGAGATTCAGTAGTTTAGTATCAAGCCATTAAGCCACTGAGCAATTCTCATCTTTCTCTTAAGATTTTCAAGCCTATATATAGCTAAAATCTCGAATCTTTAGCAAATTGTACCCCAACAAATTCAAGATTATGCCATAACAACCTGCTTATGCAATATAATAGCCCTAGGATATATCATAACCACCTAGCATATGATGAAATAATCAGGACTTCATGTGTACCCAAATGGAAAGGTCGAGCTACTTCTACCATAGGAAGGGTTTATTGCCAAGCCTAACTGAGAGGCTTCAACTTGGAAGGTTGGCCACTTCTAGTTTGCTTATCTCATCTTTTCAATTGGCTATAAGGTTTTGACTAGAATACCTTAAAGAATCCTCAGATATGCCTAAGTCGCCACATATGTTGTGAGTTGGACGATCTCATTGTGCTATATCACCATTATCATTTATTGCTATCTTAATAAATAAAAGATCAGGAGAAGATAAGGATAATTTGGAGGAAAAAAAGCAATGAGCACGAAAGAGAAAATATAAGACATGTTTATAGAAGAAAAAGGTGCCTTACTAGGTGATCCCCATTAACACAAAAGATAATACTGAATCCTCATAGATATGGAGGATCCTTTTGGGTACCCAGAAGCATTCCACATAAAGAGATATGGCAGGAGAGGCTGATATCTTTAGAGGTGTGCACATCTTGCGAGGAGAATTCCTTGAACATTAAAGTTTGGATCTCACTTAGAATATGAGATATGTTGTATTATTTATAAGATACATGTTTTAATTATGATACATGGCTCTTAGACTTGAGAGTGGTAGGAAGAGTTTTTGAGAGATATCTCAAAGAGACATACTTTTTTAAGAGAAGAACCAAACTCATTATTTCAACCTTTTGAGTAAATATTTTTTTCTCATCCAAATTTTTTTCCATTATTGTCGCTTGATTTAATTGATGGTTATTCTGAATTTTTCGTAGGAGCATTTGATCTGTCATTGATAGTGTGCTATGTTACGCATTATGATTTATTTAGAGTAAGATATTTAAGTTTAAAAATAAGAAAATATTCATTCTCAATTTTTTTTTTGATGTTTGCAAAGAATGAAAGATATGGTTTTATAGTTTTTGATTTCAAGGATATTTTTATAATTTCAAAAAATATAAAAATATAAAAATAGAAAGGCACATAAATATGGTATAAATGCAATGCACAGGCTATAACAAATGATCATAAAAAAAATCAAAGCATTGCTTATAAATACCTAAAAAATATTTTCTTGCTACCTTTTCCATGCTACAAGAGATTTTTTTACTGAAAAATAGTTATTTTTAAAAAAAATTATCAAAATAATATTTTTTAAAAAGTATTTATCAAAATACTATCCAGAAGAAAGTCATCCTATGGTAGGATAACTTTAGATATCAACTCACCACCTTCCACATCATGTGAAAATGTGAGTCGGTAATGAGAGTCACCTTATCGAAGGGCGACTCATAGAGTTACCTTATGGAAGAGTGATAGGACGATTTATAAAGTCACCTTACTGAAGAGCGACTCATAGAGTGGCCTACATAACACCCTCCCCTCCTCTCTTCGTGACTTATGGAAAAAAAAAAGCCAAAACCAACTGATTCTCGGTCCCCCTTTCCTTCCCGCACGATCCCCACCTCTCCCTCTGGGTCCTCGATGCAAACGCCTCCCACTCCCTCTCGATCTCCAATGCAGACACCCCCTACTCCCTCTCGATGCTAGAACCCCCCTTCTCCCTTTTGATCTCTGGCACAGACAAACCCCTCTCTCTTCAGTCCCCGACGGCCATCTCTCCTCTTGGTGCGAGAACCCTCCTCTCTCTATCGATCTCCGACAATTGTCCCTCCTCTCGATGCGAGAATCCCCTCTCTCCCTCTCGATCCTCGACGACCGTCCCTCCTCTCAGCACTAGAACCCCCCCTTTCCCTCTCGATCCCCGACAGTCGTCTCTCCTCTCGGCACGAGAACCCCCTCTCTCCCTCTCGATCCCTGACGGTCGTCCCTCCTCTCAGTGCTAGAACCCCCCTCTCCCTCTTGATCTCCGACGGTCGTTCCCCCTCCTCTCGGCCCGTCCCCCTCCTCTCGGCCTGTCCCCCTCCTCCTTCCCGATGTACCGTCGCTCCTCCCCTCCTCCTCTTGGCAGTCCATGGCATGAGAACCCCAACTTCCTCTCCCTCTCGGTCTCTGATGGCCCTCCCTCCTTCTCTCGGCCCGCCCCCCTCCTCCTCCCCAACGTACCACCACCGACGGTCCTCAGTGTGCCGCCCCATCCCAATCCAAAGAGGCAAATGAAGATATTTTTTTATTTTTATGATTTAATTATTTTATATCAATTATAAATTTATTTTTATAATATTTATTTATATTTTTATATTTTTTTGTTTATAAATTTATATTTATAAACATAAATTTATGTTTATTATATTTTTATGTTTATAAATTTATATTTATATTTTTATAAATTTATGTTTATATGAATTATGAATTTATGTTTATTATAAATTTATATTTTTATAACTGAAGATAATTTGTATAGGAGGAAGGCAATTTAATGTAAATAATGTTTGTTTATAAAAAAATTATCAAAATAATTTCTTACTTGGGATTTGTTTGGTTGGCTGGGCCCAAAATTCAATGGGATTCATAGCCCAACCACCATAAGTATTGGATTATAAGCCAACCGAGCCTATGTTTTTAAGCATCCAGAGCCACCTTTTGAGTGGGCTGGTCCGAATCCTATAAGGAGAAAAAAATGATCTACTGAGAGGGGTTAATTGGGATTAGACCGTTAGAGGCGATATCATCGAGGTCTTCATTGAGATTTCATTGGCTTCACGATACCTTTCACCACTTATCGGATGATACAGATGATGAGACTGTGCGGAGGCATGCACGAGCATTTGTTCTTTACCTTATCGATGGTCATCTATTCATTGATAAGTACGGTTCCCACGTGCAGTTATTGTACTTACTCCTGCTATGTGATCTTGATATATGTAGGCAATAGAGTTGGGGTAGTGCTATCTTAATCTTCTTGTATCACGAGCTCTGCAGGGCCACTAGACCAGATGCACGTGAGATAGCAGGGCCATTGGTATTGTTTCAACTTTGGATCTGGGAGTATTTACATGTCAGACGGCTAGATCGGGTGTTTCCTAGGGTAGGAGCCCATCAATCGGTAACGAGAGGTGATGTAGCAGGACATGTCCCATTATATGTGGATGATACTGATTTTGAGGATTCATTTGGTGGCGTATAGCATGACCAGACTGATCCATTGGGATGCAGGTATGTAACCAGTAGCACTGATTTTATATGATAAATGACTGCATATTTTCATACAATAACATAGTGACTTTATTTTGGATAGGTAGAGGACTCGACTGACTGATGCTAGCAATCCGATGCCGCACACAATCATATATTATAGGGATTAGCTAGATCAGCAGCACGACGATTAGATACTGTGGGTGCCTTACACACTAGAGATATTGACTACATTGCCCGAGGTATGTCAATCAGATCAACATGTATGGAGGACACATATACCTCTTATTTGCTTTGACATTATGGAGATCAATTATCTGGAGTGCGTGATACGATAGTTTGGCATGCATCAGGATGTTCCCCCAGCATGCGACACTGATGATGCTCTCTACTGTTTGGATTGATGAAGGCGGCATCACCACGACTGAGTTCGAGAGCGTCGGGAGCATATTGATGCATGGGAGCGGTGGGAGGATTTAATTATGGCTGGTCCATCTATGCTTCTCATGATAGATTATTATAATCTATATTTGCAGTGGTACAGGAGCATCACTAGGCAATTCATCTCGCCATTGATGAGTGAGTGGCTCGAGATGAGGTTCCATCCTTTGGACAGCGTGATGGATATTGTCGTATATATATTTTGCTTTTGTCTCATTTCGTTATGTTGTTATTGGTATGCTTATGAATAATATTTGTTTTCCTTTTTATACTGGCAGTTTTAGATGATCACGTTGCTATACCATACGGCAAGAAGCGGCTTCCATTCGGTCACTGTTGAATGCAAGGACCGAGCACTTGCCGATATTATGGATAACTTTGTCGATACTATGCGAATCGTCTCAAAAGATAGACAACTTCAGACTGTGCCATCGGTGGATGATCCGAGTACATCTTCATATGCCTAGCACATCTCATATCTTGGCTTCTTAGATTTCGACCTCCCCATAGATGATGCATCTATATCACAGAGAATGAGTGAGCCGGAAGACACATCGTACCGACCTGATGAGCAGCACATCGATCAGCATGGGAGGGTCAGAGATGGGGTCGATTGAGAGTTTCTCGAGGTAGATGCCAGGCATATGTTGATAGGCTGAGCACGTTCCCACCTCCCTCCCCATCAGTTGATACAGTGCCTGAGCCATCATGCCAGCAGCTAGAGATGACACATATTTACGAGAGGCAGATACGTAGGAGGCTCCAGTATTTTGATAGATACACCCCTCGATAGTTATGATACTTGTACAATTTTTTGTTAAAAAATTTTTGTAATCAACTATTAGATTATATTATTTTAAAATTAATATTATAAATTTTTTTTATCTGAAAGCACGTGTTACAATTTTTGCTAGTTGCACAAAAAATTAATTATTGATCTTGATACAGGTTATATGGTTGGAGTTTGAGATTGTTTATAATTTTTAAGATAACTAGTTGATTCTTAATGTACCCTTAATCATTATATAATATAATATAATATTTATCTAATATATTATAATAATATAATAATATATAATAATATAAAATATTATACTATATTATTATATATAATTATATTATATAATATATATTATATTATATCAATATAAGATATTGATATAATATAATATTGTAATATCATATATATTATATTATAATAATGAATAACAATAAAATAATATCATATATCAATATTTTATAATACAATATTATAAATAATAATAATATAATATAATATAATATAATATATTACAATAAATAAAATAATATGTAATAATAAAATATATTATATTACATATTGATATAATACTATAATAATATAATAATAGAGTATAATATATTATAATATATTATATATTAATATTTATAATATATTATAATATATAATAATATAACAATAAAATAAAATAATATACTAATATTTTATAATAATATATAATAATAAAATAATATAATATACTAATATTTTATAATATAATATTATAAATACTAATATAATAATATATGATAATATATTATAATGATATAATATAAAATAATAAAATATAATAGTTATATAATATATTATAATAATATAATAAATTTTTATATATTATATATAATGTAATATAATATATTATTATATTATATTATATTATAATATTATAATATAATAATATATAATATTAGATAATATATAAAGTCGCTCTATGATAGGATGACTTTATAAAGTCATCCAATCAAAGGACGACATAAAATCGTCCTATCAAAGGACGATTCATTCTCTGATCTACCTATCCTCCAGCTAGCGGTTAGATTGGTGAGATGGCATAGAAAGTCGTTTTATCAAAAAATAATTTTTTTATAATATTTTGATAAATAATTTTAAAAAATTATTATTTTAATTTTTTTTTAAAATTAATGTAAATCGATAAAAAAATTCTGCTACAAGTGCTTTGAGACAGGAAGTAATTTAAAAAAAAAAAATTGACGGATGGCCGATCATCTGTTTGGTGTTTAGCATGCTATTTTAACCAGGCATTCAGGAACCATGTTTGGATGTTGATCCCAGCCGTCAGATCTTATATACCAAATACTGATCGCCGATAATAAAAGAGAGGGGAGGGGGTAAGCGACCCTCCACCCATCTCCCCTCTCCCGAGAGCCGTTACCCTCCACGCCAGCGAACGGCGAGACAAAACCCAAATCCAGTAAGCTAGCCTTCATCTCTCTTCTCCTCTTCTCTTCTCACATGGAAGGGTTCATATATATTTTCTCTATCCTTTCCCCCCTAACAAAGCTTGCCCTCGTTTTTATCTCGGAGTTGTCCTTACCCCGGCCGAGTCCTTTATCGGAGTTTAGGGTTTTAGGGTTCGCCGGGGAATTATCCTTAATAAATTCTATCTACGCTCGTTTCTGTAATTTTTGAAACTGTTCTCAGCTCTCACACGCACTATTTTGGGCTATTTTGGTGGTTTTTAGACACTTATCTGAAAAAAAAATAGGATAGAATGGAGTCTTAGGGGGAGGAGAGTAGTGCAAGAAACAAGGAAGTATTTGAGTTGCTGTGACTGTGAGCTATGGCGGAGCCGGAGGCGGTGATGGAGCCGGAGGAGCAGGTGGACATCGATGGCGACAACGACGCCGAGGACATGATGGATGACTACGACGCCGTGGAGGACTACGCCGACCGGAAGTTAAGGCAGGAGTCCCCGGTTGAGGACGAGGAGCGCGAGCATCTGTCAGACAGTGAGGGGCAGGAGAAGGCTTCGCCATCAGATGGGGCTGACGGTGCTTCTCCTGATCCGATGAAAGGAGGGGAGGGACAAGAGGAGAGGCCGGGAGTCGGGTCTAGAGATGCGGCTGACTGCCAGAAGTGGGCTGAGCTACTTGCGCTGCCACCTCATGGGTCGGAGGTTTTCATTGGTGGATTGCTGCGAGATGCTACGGAGAAGGATCTCAGGGAGCTGTGCGAGGCCTTTGGGGAGATTCACGATGTGAGTTTGGTGCTGAAATTACTGAATTTTAGCTTGTTTTATGAGTTTATATATGCATTTTGTGTATTATATGTGATTCGTATCAGGTAAGGCTGGTGAAGGACAAGGATACGGGAGAAAGCAAGGGTTTTGCTTTCATTACATTCACAAACAAGGATGCGGCTCAAAAAGCCATCGAGGAGCTCCATGACAAGGAATTCAAGGTAGTTTAGTTGAATGATTGCTTCAAGGAGGTGCCCTTGCTTTACCTTTCAACGTAAATGTTTGCTTCTGTTCATATAGGGGAGAACCTTGAGATGTTCTTTGTCACAAGTGAAGCACCGGTTGTTTGTTGGAAATGTCCCCAAGAGCTTGTCAGAGGAAGAGTTAAGGAAAATCCTGGAGGAAAGTGGTCCTGGGGTTCAGAATATTGAAATGTTCAAGGTGGTTGTTTGTCGATGAATTTAAGTGAGTCTTGACCAGTCTGAACTCTCTGTTTAAATTCTCATTTGTTTTCATGACCTCAGGATCAGCAGAACCCAAGCCGTAACCGTGGTTTTCTCTTTGTTGAGTATTACAACCACGCCTGTGCTGATTATGCAAGGCAGAAGATGTCGAGTCCAAACTTTAAGATGGATGGAAGCAATCCAACTGTCAGCTGGGCCGACCCAAAAAATTCATCCGACTCTTCTGCTGCTGCTCAGGTAAAGCAACTTAAATAGAAAAAAAAAGGTATATTAGTATGGGTTCTTGTTTGTTTTATGACCTTTATATTGTGTATGTTCTTATTTTATTCAGCTTGTCATCATTTGTTACTTCTCATGTACCTGAGCTTCTTATGTGACCAAAATGCACCGTTAGAAATGTAGCCAATGTTGCTAGAATAGAAGGGTCTGGTTGATTTTTAAATTGCTTTTTTGCTATAGAACAAGGCAAACTTCCATAATAGAGAGAGGTTTTTCTGTCAAAATAACTGAGAATGTTCAACTCTGCTTAAAGTTCATTCCGCTTCTTGTAGTGAGTTGCTTGGCTTGATAGTAATGCATTCTCACAATGTTATGCTGAATATCAAATACTTATACTTTGCCATCTGTACAAAGGGAGATAATGAATCAGATATTATGTCTCCTGATTTGATCTCCTCAGAGGCTAAGGTTAATAGGGGTATAGTGGTAGAAGGGTTAAAATTATCAAAGTGTTGAATGTGTTCTCTAGCTAGAATGCTTCCCTAATGCAGAAGGTGCTTGGTAGTGGATATGACAATCTTTTTGCCATTTGAAGCAATGCATCTGTATTGCTTGAAGGTATCAGCTTATATGTAATGAAACTGAGTATATGTGAGTCCTTTATGGTGTTGGGGTTAAAACTTTTATGCAGATTACACATCGTGGTGCTGGAGCATTTATTCTGTTTCATAATTCAAAAGTTCATAATTTTTTGAAGCTTTGAAAAACTGAAAATTTTCTTTTGCCTAAAAATAAAAGGATCATAAATTGTTGAACTGGGTGTCATAGGGAAGTTTGACAGCCTTTTTATTTACGTGAAAACCTAGCTCTTAAGTCCATAAATGGCGGGCCTTGGCGCAACTAGTAAGGTTGCTCTATTATGATTTGGGTGTCATGAGTTCCAAACAAAAAAATAGCCTCTTTGGATGTGACACCAAGGCTACGTACATCTAACCTGTCCCAACCCCCGTAGTGGCGGGAGCCTTGTGCACCAGAGACGTCCTTTTTTCTTTAATAATTTATTGAACCACTTTTAAATTGTAAACTTGAAAATTTATTGGATGAATGGCAAGTTAAGTGTTTTCTTTATAGTATGGAAGGCACCAGAAGTAGTGCTGATGTGTAGAATTTACATGCTTATAATGCAAGGTTTAAAATTTAGATCTAATGGTTTTGGGGATCTTTCAGCTTCCTAAAACTGAAATATTTTTAAGTAGCTGGTGTAGAACTGTCTTATCAATTGAGAAACTCGAAAAACATGCCACCTGAATTCATTTAAAGATAGTTTTCATTAAAAAACAAGTCTTAGATAATAATTGTGATCAAATACAAAGGAAATTTGGGTTTTGCTATGTTCAATAGCTGTGTTCAGTTACCTTTATGTAACTGTTTTCATTTTTTTCGGTTGTATAGCGTGTGGAAGTTCCTATCTGAAATTTGATTGGGTATGCCTTGGCTGGTATAGTGGTAATAGAGTAGTCTATATGGGGGCTAGACCGGTATGAAATCCTGTAGGACCTGAGAGCTAGGGTACATGGTTGCTCCGAATTGCATACTGTGATCATATCTGACATGTTTTGGTACCAATACTTGTTGGGCACATACTTATTTTTAGTGCCCTTTTTTAATTGAGAAATAAAAAACAAAGGCTCTAGATGCTTCTTGTATATGCTGGAGATACTCCCTTGATGGTACCTTTAATGTGGGGGATTTTTCTTCAGTCTCTCTTCAAAAAATATTATCTACTTTGTGGATGTTTATGTTATTCTACATAGTATGAATGCATTGCTGTGATAGCATTATGCTTTTTGGATGCTTTTTAAATATGTGAAATTACATATTTATTTATTGCCATGTTTCAGCCGTATCATTTTTGGTTATATTTTTAGCATCTTGCTGTCTTTATACTTTGTATCCATTTTTCATGCTTCATAGTCAAGCACCATGACATAAAAAAATGTTGCTTCTTTGGCAGAATAGTCAAAACAAGAATGAGGTTTTGGATTTATAGTATCTTAGAGCACATGATGCTGTAAATCTCTTATTAGTAATTAATAGTTTGACACTCTGACTTGCAGCAATCATGGGCATAGCATTGATGCTTCATACTGGGTTTGTAAATGGTCTTGTGAAGCAATTAAGTTGAGGAACAGGGAATGTGAATGCATATTATCATCCAAGGATCCTCAATTTTACACTGTCCTGTCATGCCTCTCTTGCAATCATTCCAGGGAAAAGTGTAGATGTAATTTCAATAACTTGACTCCAGATGATGAGTTGTGCTGATAACCATGCTAATGTAGCTGTCTGGTTTATATCAGCTTGTTGCTATGCGTAGAAGATCTAGCATCTGAAGCTCCTTAACCTAAAGCGATTTTCATTTTTTCAGTTGACAACATGAACCCAAGAATTTCTCTAAGGATAACAAAGGAATTTAACACCATTGTGGAATATTTTACCAACCAATCTGGCTTCACTTATGGGTGTCAAGAGAAGCTTTTTTTTTTTTTTTTTTTTTTTTTGTAATTCTAAGAAGCGTCTCGTGCTTCTTAGATAAAGGAATAGAAGTAAAGGAATATGTTGGGATTTTGGCATACATGAGGACTTATGAAATCTCTCAGTTAATGTCTTCAGTAAAATATGCAAAGGATGCTTGTTTTTAAATTAATATTATATTAAGATCTATGTGCATCTGTGTGGTAATGCTTGAGCCTTTGTTTTGATTGTCCACATGAATTTCAATTTTCTACTTATTCAATGATTTCTTACACTTAATGAAAACTTTGTTCTGATTTTGATTTGTGGCATATGAGTTTAATTATACTTGCCTTTGTATTTCACACTACCAAAGAGTTTGGTGCTCTTATACGTGCTCAAAACTTGCAAATTTCGAGTATAATCTTGCAAAACTGCTATGTAAAGGTTTGATTTATTGTTCATAAGAGAAATTCAACCCATAACAACATCAGTGATATCAAATGTTTGTTAAGATTAATATGTGAACAAAAAATGTTAAATGACTTGTGGTTCATTTCTTCCAAAATGATTTGGCTTTGGCTAACAGTTCAGATCTTGATGATGGCGAAATTGTATTTTTCAGTTTGGTTGTTTAAATTATATAATGTGTTAGTTTTTTCCTTTAAGCATGCAAGCACACATAAAACTACATAAATCTCATTTTGTTAGTTCTTCTATTTTTGCGTGATTTCACTTATTTAGGCTCCATTCGGCATTACTTTCATTTTTTTAAATTTTCGGAAACAGAAAAATAGAAATTATATTTCTATTTTTTTCATGTTTTAAATGTAAATATGTTTGATATAGTCAATTATTTTTTAAAAATTAACATGGCAATAGTAGTGCATATGATGGTGGTTGTAGTCTTGTAGAGGATGTGGTGGTAGTAGCGGTGGTGTTGGTGGTAGGACTGGTGATGGTACAATTGAGGTGGCTATGATGGCAGTGGTATGGAGGAGAGGCCGATAGTTATCATGGTAGCAGCAGCGATGATGGTGGTAGTGAGGGCACCAACAATGTGATGAATGGTGATGATGATGGTGGCAGTGGTGTGGTGGAGGTGGTGACATCAATGATAGTGGTGACGATGGTGGTGGTGGAGGCGATGGCAAGCGATGTGGTAGAGGCAACAATAAGGGTGGAAGCATCGGTAATGGTTGCAATAAATGGTGGTAGCAATGGTGGTGACAGGGCAATGGTGGTGCGGACGTAGTGTTGGTGGTACTAAAAATATGAATTTCTTATTTTGAAACTATTGAAAATAAGGATTTCTCACTTTAAGTTTTCTAGAAATAATGAAAGTGACTTTTAAAATAGAAAATAAAAACAATGGTACCAAATATGTTTATCAACTTGTTTTTTTTTTTTTTTTTTTAATAGAAGACAAGCAATAAAAGCGATGCCAACCCCTTAGTTGTTCACTAATAATGGATTTGGCATATCTAATACTAGTTTATGGCCCAATTCCAGATATGACTGGATTAGTTGTATATAAGAGGAAATGTTGCATAGCACTCATCCTAGTAGTGCAAAGTACATAAAAACTGAATTTAGAACCCACTTGCTGAACTGTGATAAACAGTGTCTAAATTTGCTAGTCAGATATTTATTGCCTATGTAAAGCTGTCAATGAAATTAATTATTCTTGGTATGTTAATAGTCTTATTTGATTTATAGATAAAAAAAAGTATGCGCTTAGTTGTTGCATTATGTGCTTTGATATGAGCAGGCAATGCTCAACAATGTGAAATTGTGAACCCTCAATTTATCCCATGTTTCTGAGGGTTCACTTATGTGTGCTCTCTATTTAGGTGGCTGTCTTTTATTCTGAAATGATGAGCTTCAGGCTCTCTCTTTGTATGTACCTATGTGTGCATGGGCTTATTGTAGATTCATGGGTTGGACAATGCAAGTGTGCAACCATGAAAACCCACTGAGGAAAAATGGATGAGGAATAGATAGGCTCTTCAGCTAGAGAGGCCCTCATGTCAGGAGCATTGCACCCTATTCTTGAAGCCTTGTCTTTATTTCATTGTTGTTGGGAACTAATTTCCATTGCATGATCAAATTTGATCTTATAGTTGATTTCCAATATAGGGTGTTGGAAAACATTTGTATCTCTAGTTATTGCTTCATTGGAACTCTCTTCAGTGTACTTTCCCCTTCATGACATTAAACATGCCTTTGATACTCAAGTGCTGCTCATTTGTGGTCTATTAACCAGCAGTCTATTAAGAAACTACCAATCGGATGACTTGAAATCATGTCCTGTTACTAGAAAAGTTGCAGATAAAGGACAAGAAGAAACAAAAACTTTTCATAAGTATGGGAGGAGAGGTTCGGGAAATCCACCCAAACAATATGGAGAAAAGCAAATTTTATTAAATCAGTAATTAATATAAACAATAAAACTTTTACTAATCTCATATACTAATTCTGAAACAATTGAAACTCAATATATTGGGAGAGTAAAGAATCTTAGACAGGTGCTGGTCATTAGCACCAAATAACCAGCATCTTACTTTTCAAGGGATTTCTGAAATTATTCCATATATAATTCTTAAAATTCAACAACATCTGAAATTTATAAAGCTCTTAATAATACTTGACGTTACGTGCATCAACTATGTATGTTCTGCACCATTTATCTTTCAGCATTAGGTTATGCATAAGTTAACTTTGCACTGTAAGTGGCTAAATATCGGACTAATTCTCGATTACTTGGTGGTGCATCTGTATCCTTCTCTTGCTTCTTGCTGTCATATTGGTGATAATTAAAGTCCATGGCATGGTATATAATTGGGACTCATTTATAGATGATATTTTTGGATGATCATGTGAGTAAAATTGGTGAATCCTTGCTTTGACTGAGTTATATCTTGTAAAGGAGAGCAGCTTATACTATCAGACCTACGTTATTAAAAGATGGACCTTTGCATGCAGATCTAGGCTGTTCTCTTTTGACCTTTGTGAATTTTATGTCTATTTCTAGAAACTGCAGAGCAAAAGGAAAGTAGACATGCACATGTATACATGAACACATAATAATAGATGTGTACATTTGCATATAGTATACATACCTACATACATGCATACACACATAGCTATATATTATTATTATCTATACTAGTATAGTTGAATTATCATAAATTTATGCTTGTGTTTATGGATCTGTTCATCTGTATATGTAGAAACTGTATGTTCTTGGAGTTTTTGATAGTTTGAGAGTAGTTGCTTCAAATAGAGAATATGACCTATAGTATCACACTATTTGTTTGTCTTTTGATGTTCTCTTTCAAGCATGTGCTTGTTATGTTATTGGCTCTAATTCTATTTTCAATCCAACATATGCAGATCATGATTCATATTCAAATCCTAAGTTGATTAGATGTTTAGGAAAAAAGAACCATGTGACAGGAAAAAGAGAAAGAAACATGATAGATATGGGTGGAAAATAAGACAAAAAAATAATGTTTAGGCTACCACACATAATGCTGCAGTTATCATGTGTCTCATAAAACCACATAGAGGTGAACTAGACAATCCTAGAATATGACTTAAACAATCCTAAAGCCAAAAACATCTGAAAAGTTTAGGATAAGTTTTGACTTAGCACTAAATTTTTTTGAAACACATCCAGGAATAGTTCTAAAAGTTTTTTAAAAGAAGCCCAGAAGTACTTTTGCCAGTTGACTTTACATGCATGCCAGGAGTTGTGATAAAATTTTTACCAAGTAAAATTTTGGATGCTTTCCTAAGTTATTTGGAGCTCACTTAGCTGAATTGTGCTTGCATTCCTGAGTTTCCCATCAAACTCCACTTCCCCATGGTAGGGATGGTCACGTTGGTTGTGGAGGGATAGATCTCCAAGAATTATAATATGTAATTAAACATATCTTCATTTAAATGGTAAACCATCTCGAAAACAATTTTGCAAATTAGTCATCTCAATTCTCAATGGCCCTTTCTTCCTAGCTAACACCCACAGACACTTGCTTACTCTTTTATACTCCAAATAACCAAAAAGCTGTTAGAGGATTGATTTTGAAGTTACATTTCCACTAAGTCATATGTATATAAAGCCAGATGACAATTTCATTTAATGAGGTAGAACGGATGTCTAAGTGGCTACCATCAAATGGAGAAAAAGAGTCCATAGGTTTTTTGACCACTATACGATGATCTAAAAGGTTTTTTTCCATCTGCTTATCATCTTCACGGATGACACAAATCAAGGTTTTTGGTCAGCAATAAAAAAGGAACTTTTAGATTCATGGTAGATATTATTAGATTGTTTCAAAGAACAAATGAATTCAACCTCCCCAACTTATGACATGGTGAAGGGATTGGTATTTGCTCCTGCTTTTGATTCTGAAGCTTTCAAAAAATGAAACCAGAAAGAATGGCCGTCACCAATTTGCAAAATATCATTGCTGTGGAGTTGGACTGATTTCCATTTCAAGGTTTTAGTTAGATATTCTACAACAGTAACCTGCAAGTCAGTTGGCATTTTCATCCTTTGCTGCCATGAATCCACGTACTTCAAGAAAATCCTTTTCACCACTGTGATCTCTGCTCTAATAGTGGGTTTCAGTTTATATTTTTAATCCTCCAGTTCTTTGAGTAGATTGGGCATGCCCAGCCATAATATAAAGTCTTGCTCTTTAATTTCTGGATCTTGAGAAGAACAAAAGATGAGAAGAGCACTCTGGGGAACAATATCCCAAGCATGTTTGCATAGACAAGGAATATGCTTGGAGACTAACTCATGTACAGGAATTGTGTATTGGCTTGTAGATGATGATATATCAGTTTAACCTTTTGGACTAACCTTTTTCTCCTTCATCTCTTTATACCTGAGATTGATGCTTATCTTAAACTTCATAACTTTTTTATTTTCTTTGAGTATGCTGCATGCATTATCATGAAGCTTGCCACTGTAAATGCATATTTATGTCCAAGTACTGAAAATTTGGTTAGCTGGAGGCTTTCTGAGCTTATTATATAGTGCTATTTGGCACAATTTAGTTGAATTTCCTCTGTGCTGCTGTCTTTTCTGTGTTAATATATCCTTATGTATGAGTTTTATAGGGATTATAATATAAGGAGTTTGCATGTGTATTCTTCATGACCTCATACTTTGCTGCCCAGCTTGTAGAGTGTCATTCCCAATTGTCTATATGCAGATTACCTCCAACGAAACAGTGTCTTCATTCGAGTATTTCTCTCTTCTTAGGTTTGCAGTCCCTCTCCCAACTTCAGAGACTTGCCATGGAATGGTCAGCTATCTGTTGCCAGTCTTCATTAATGGCTTTAGTTACCATAACCTGTTTGCATTGTTACATTTGCTGGTGCTTGCCACTGGACAACTGTAGTAACCATGCAACTTTTAGAAAGTCTGTGGTATTAAGACTAGGCATTAAGTGTGTTTTATAGAGGAGTCTCGATCTTGTTCCTGGATGTCAGGTCAACAGATTTCAATAATTTGAGCATTATTTTTAGATTGATGAGTGATGATTAAGAAAGTATCTTTTTGTCTCACCTTTGACCTTGTGAGAAGCATCATTTGAAATAGCAAATTTCTTATTTAGTTTAATTCAGTTAAAATTTGTATCATCTAGTCCACACTAACTGTGGGGGGCCAGGTTATTTTGTCTTCTATATGTTGTGTCTATCTTGGAATTTCCTTGTTGATTTTTTACTTTTTTTTGGTTCCACCATCTGCTGGTTTGATATTTTCAGCTGATATTATTTGATCTTCTACTGCTCATTGTGCACCAAACCCCAGGCAAACATTTTCTGGCCTTCTCATGCTACTTTTGATCAACTTCTTTTTGCGCCATAAATGTTTGTCACCCTGGTTGCCAGAATCGGGAGTGGCTATGGGTGTGGGAAAGTAGATGCTTTTGAAACACTTTTAGTAGGAGAGTATTGAGAAAGCATGTTGGGTTTGAGATTCCGGGAAGATTCAGAGGCAGCTGCATTACCCTGGGTAGAAGTTAGATTGACGCTTTGGTTCATCTGGTGCTCTTCAAGTTAGATTTACTTTATTGATGACCCTCATGTTTCATGCTACCCAGATTTTGATTGATCCCACCACATTCACAATTCTAAGATTATTGACTTTGGGTTCTGCCATCCTTCTTGAGTTTGCTGTATTCTTTTTCAAGTTGATATATTGATATATGTCCATCCTTATTGTTTCCCGTTTCAATCATGTTGAGGACCTGTATTTACCCCATTTCAAGCATCTTCATACTTTTGATCTGTAGCACTCTCAGCCTGTCTTGTCATCTGAATTCAGCCTTTAGCTTACATTATTTGGAGCATGCTGAAATGTTTTTATTGGTCGATATCATTTTTCATTTTGCACCATTTGATCAAATCAATTTCAAGATTGGTCAATAACCTTCATCTTCTTGGACTTTCTGTGTGTTGTAATTTATAGGGTTAGGATAATGCAGGGTTGTTCTTCCTGCCTTTCACTATTACTTAATGGATAGTATTATAACTGATCTCACCTCGCTTAATTTTGGATTGCTATCCATTTACTTATCATACTCGCTGTTTTTACACCTTGAAGACGTAGACCCATGCACCTATAATATTGTATACGTAGTTATGTGTATTTAATTTATATGTTATGTTTCTATTCTTATCATATTGTTTGAGGATCCTTGCTGCGAGATGAAAATTGTCATCCCATTAACTACCAATCTTGTTCATAGCTTTTTTATCATATGATTCTAGATTACTACCATCTTTGTTGCTTAGCTCTGCTGCTTTCTGTCATATCTAACCAATTATCTCTTATAGAATTGACTAACCAACTTTGCTACATGTGCAATTCGCCATGTACTTTATACTGAGTCAAGCTTACCAGCACATGGTCTTAAGTTTAGATCTAGATGTTCATGCAGTCAATCAAATTGCTTTTTGAGGCTTTAGTGGTGGACAAATCATAGTTCCAGTAACTGTAATGTGATTCAACTTCACTGTAATGTGATTCAACTTCTTTGTCGCATACAAGTTCTCTGGTTGCTGCCTGTATTGCTCACAATTTATCACCAGCGATGCACATTCTTCGCCTATTTACTCAATATTCTGTTTACAATTGTCGTGATCCAGTATTAGTGCTCATTCTTTCTTGAATATAATCTCAGCGCACAATCCATTGTCATTACCAGTCTCCAGTATTACTATTTATAAGTGCTCATGCCTTCATGAACATAATTTCAATCTGCAAAATCCATAGTAATCACCAATCTTGTATTGCTATCGAGCCATTTATATCTTGACTGACTTTGGTGGTGGCAGCAGTAGCAGTTGTCTGTGTGTGCATTCGTGCATTCTGTGTTCTATGCTCCTTTTTTTTTGCTTCCTCTTTTTCTGCTCTGTCTGTGTGTATGCATTTCATAGGGGGGTCGGCATTGGTTATGATATGTCTGGTGCAGTTGCCTATATCAATATATTCACTCTGGTACTGTCTATTTGTTGTTTTACAGTCTATACTGTATTATATTTGCCTGGGGATTGGTTATGATATGCCTGGTGCGGTTATTCTATTTATGTGCCTTCCACGGTGTATATGGTTGTAGGATTTTATGTATGCATCAGTAAAACAGCTTCCTTCAGATGTACCAGAGAGCTGTGGACCTGTAAAGCTTATTTCAGACTTGTGTCTAGTTGCCTATTTTCCTTTTTCTCCCCAGTTTTCCAGTTAACTGGCAGTTATTATTTTTTAGGGGGTCATTTGTAGTCAAGGGCTAACACTAGAAGATTGTGGACCTTCTTTGACAGCTAGATCAGGAGTGTAGCAATATCACTTATGGTACTTGTTTTGCTGAAGAGTACCTTTTTGTCACATGGGCAGCTTGAGGATTTTAGGATCAAGTTAGGGTTTCTAAACTTATAAAGCTTGAGTACCTCTATGATACTTTTTTTCTACCGCTCATCATGATTCAATCTTGGATGATTGGAACAGATTGAAGGTTTCTTTCTTTGCAGTTGATCGCATGGGGTTCTCGTTTTCTCCCTCTCCATTCTCTTTATTTCTTCTCATTTCCTCTTCTTCCGCCCTCTCACTGCTTTATTTTTTTTCTTATATTGTTATGCTTATTAATTCTTTATCTTGCGGGAAATTTCTCATATTCTGCTGTCTGACTTTCTTTTTTTTTTCACTTGAAATTAACAGAAGTTAGTTTACCTTTGCATATCTTTTATGCTGTTCATATTATGTCACAATTGTGGTTAGTTTCATATTATTGTAAGATAGCTCTCTTTGGATGCTTTCTGCAATTTTGGTCCGTCAAAAATCTGGCTTTTTGTTACTATACTGTGGTATATAACTGCTAGAAATCCTAATATAGTAATTTTTGCACTTACTTTTTATGGTTCAAGCCTGCAAAACATTTAGGACACTTATAGGTTCTCTTCAAATACTCAAATTCCTTGTGGAAGGGTCTCTGAACCCTCTTATGTACGGACTAACCATAGAGTTGCATCACCTAGTATATATTGTCTTAACTGGAACTGCTTTCTTTAGATTTATTATAGCCTATTCTCGTTAGTTTTGATCAGTAGTGAATGCCCATTAATTTCTTATTCTCCTTAGTTTATCAGATTTCATAGTGTCATGTCACACAATTGCTTGAAAATTCACTTATGTAGTTGCTTGTCCTTTCACTTCCTTTTTTTCCCTGAGATATTTAAATCTTGCATGTTAAGTCTTACAGATCAGTGGTCCTGTGTTTCAGTAGTTGGATTGGATATGTACATTCTAAGTACCTTTTGAGGCTTTTGCTGCATTAAAATACACACCTTGTGATGGTCTTTTGAATTTCTTGCAGGTGAAAGCTTTATATCTGAAAAATTTACCAGAGAATGTTACACCAGAAAAGTTAAGGGAACTTTTTGAACGCCATGGAGAGGTCACAAAAGTTGTTCTGCCTCCTGCTAAAGCTGGGCAGAAGCGAGATTTTGGATTCATCCATTTTGCTGAGCGATCTAGTGCATTGAAGGCAGTTAAAGGAACAGAAAAATATGAAATTGATGGTAACTTTCTTAGATATTGTCTTAAGCATTAAACAATTGGAAAAGCAGCAGCATTAGTGCAATTCCTGACATACCTCAAGATACATCTTTGTTACTAACAAACACATCTTATATTTGAGTTATTTGTTAATTCATATAAATGGGGGCAATTTGAACATAAGTCATTTCTTGCTTGGGCTGATATGTTTGAAGGCATCTAAACTCCATTTAACAAGTATAGCCATGATTATATTGTTCTTGTAATGCTACAATATAAATTTTAATGAACTTAGTCAGAGTGAGAATAGCCATTTAAATGATATCGACGTGCTCCATCTGCTCAAATTTTTCGTGTGATTGTAAGTTTTCGGATACTTTTTGTGACTGACGGATCAACTTAAACCACAGGGCATGTTGTGGATGTCGCCCTTGCGAAACCTCAGGTTGACAAGAAGCCTGATCATGCTTCAAATTCATTCAAACCGGGGCTTCTTCCAAGTCTCCCTCCATATCCAGCTTATGGTTATAGTGGGGACCCATATGGGGCCTACGGTGGTGCATATGGTGCAGCCGGATTTGGCCAGGTTGGATTCCCCTTGCCACCACATTTGGGATTGTTCATGCACTGTGGTTTCTGCCATCTTTTTTTCCCCACTGCCAACTCCTGCTTTTATGAAATTAATGGGATTCTGAACATTCCCAGTCGAAATTATTTGATGTTTGTCACTGTATGCAGCCGGTGATATATGGTAGAGGACCCATGCCGGCTGGGATGAGAATGGTGCCAATGGTACTTCCTGATGGTCGACTTGGTTATGTTCTGTGAGTACTAGTAATTAGTCTTACATATGCAACACTTCAACCTTGTCCCGGCACCTGTTATTGATTCAGTTATCAATTATTTGTTTTGCATGGTAAATTTTTTAGACAGCAGCCTGGTGCACAAGCTCCACCACCACCTCCTCGGAGGAGTGATCGCAGTGGTGGCTCCGGTGAGGGTGGAGGAAGGGGCAGCGATGGGAACCGTGAGCGCCGATACCGCCCTTACTAAACTGGTATTAAGCTTGCAGCATCAAATGAAGATACTGTGCAAATGTCTTCACCGGCTAGTCTTCCTTTTGGGTCATTAATCCGGATAGGTCATAGTTTTACAAGTGCAAGCATGTATCATCGTGAGGGTTCCATACCTAATATCTGATCGATGCAAGCACAAGATTGTTGTACTGGTTCCTTCTTTCAAGATTGGTTTGTTTGCATTTCCGTAAATTAAGGGATGACATGTTCTTTGAAAGGCATAGCAACAAACTCTGGATCCATTTCTTTAATTTGTTGAATCTTCTGCTAGTCATGTAATGATCTCCGGATCCATTTCTTTAATTTCCTTAACCTTAATATAGATGTCCCTAACTGTCATTCTCGTCTCATCCCTAATAGAATTATATGTAGCTTGACACATGCATGTATGCATTTAACAAAAAGAGAAAAAATTGAAAGGTGAATAATAAAATTTTTATTTGTAAACAATAAATAATACATGTTAGAGAAAGGTTTTGAACCCTTTGGACCTTCGTTAATAACTTTATGCTCTAATCTAATGTATGCATAATAGCACTAAAATTTAAGTAATAAACCAATGTATTTTGTTCTTAAGACTGGATTTACTGATGGTAATCCATGCCTTTACATTACCAGCCTAAGGAAATACACACTAAAAATACGTTTGATAGACCCCAAAAAACCTGCATTAAAAACAAAACTGCAGGCTGAAAAAAAAAATGAGGACACGGAGGGGCATTGTGCATGTATCTGTGCTCAAGCTACTGTTTGCGAGAGAATTGATGGCAAGCAGCAAAAACAGCTAGTGGATGCTGGAGTAAGCCTGCATAGATATATATTGCTGCATATAACTGCATTATGAGTTGAAGACTGGTCTATGACCTAGATCTCAATTGTTTGGATTTGAATAAGGTGTTAAAATGTGGCTCTTATATTTTTTAATTCAAAAGATATCATTTTGTAATAATATGAATCTTTATTGGTAATGAATGCAATCTTTTTTTTATTTTTCGATACCATTCGAATGTAGTTGTAGCTCGAGAAGATGTTTATAAAACTTAATAACTTGTGACTAGAGATAGCATCTGTGAGCTGGCCGATCTTTAGAAGGGAGAAGCTATCTTTCGAACACATCTTGTTGAGGTCGATATAATTGATGCAAATCTTCCATTGTCGCTGGCTTTCTTGACCATGACAATACGGACGAGCCACTATAGATAATGGGCTTCTCGGATGAATACCATTATCAAGAGTTTGTTTGCTTCGTGTTCAATTGCCTCCTCTTTTTTGTCGAAGTAGATGGTGCTCCGAATGAAGCTTCTCTTTTTTGCTGAACTAGATGGTGCTCCAGGCCCATGTTCAACCATGAACAATGATGTTAGAGGGAGTACGTGGCATGTTGGATGCTGATTAAATGAAGATTTTCTTGTTGACTCATACAAATACCATTAGTCGATCTCGAAGATCGAGCATCAAATGCGCCCTGATCTGAATAGTCGTGCTTGGATCATCTTCGAATGGGACTATGATAAGTCACTCGACTGGCTCTCCTCGGACCTCTATCGACTCTTTCTTGTGATCCTCAATTGGTAGTGTCTCCATTGGTCTTGTCCCTTTTGTGATTGCTAAGAAACATTGTCAGGCAAGTATTTGATCTCCTCAGAGTTCTCCAACCTTACACCAAGTCGAGAATCTCACTAGTATATGATACGTGGAAACTATCGTTTATAGGATACTCAACCCAGATCATCTGAGGATTGCATTGGAAGCAGAGGGCACCCGAACTGTGAGGAATATAAGTGGAACCATTTTTTGCTGAGGCTCTCATTTAGCGATCATTAATAGAGTGATCTTCTCTTCAACTACAATAGAATCTGAAAAATCCAACCAAGGGAGTATTGACTTTTTTTAATTAGTAAGTAGGCAATCTCATTCATTGGAATGCATTGTAATAAACATGTTGGCCAAGCTTCCGTTATTAATTATTTTTTTTTACATCATAATTTGCTATCGTCATTGATACGATAATAGTATCATCATAAGGAGTTTGAACTCATCGAGGATCATCATTAGAAAATGAAACTATATCTCTAGTACACAGCCTCTTTGCGTCTGCAACTCGATCCTCTACCCCTTGGCACTAGTGAAGCTTGAAATTATATTGATGATACCTACCATGGGTCAGTTACAATTGTTCTTCTCATTGAGCTGGTGCCATGGTGGCTCTTCGGTTATGTGGTTCTTTCATTTCTAAACATATTTGTCAAGGTAGTATCTCCGAATCAGGGCTTCAATCCCATCCTTCAATTGGAGACAGTCCTCGATATTATGACTGTAGTCGCAGTCTTGCTCCTCATTAGTGGGGTCTTCATTGGTTGAGGTCGGTGAAAAAATCATTAATCCTCAATTTTCATTAGTATTTGGGCTCGAGGAGTAGAATAAGAGAGCATAATTATTAAATCACCGAGGTGGGCTCCTTAGCTTGGAGTTTTTTGGTGGTCGAGAGGATTCTCCTTTAGTTCGAGCCATACATAATTCCTCCCGACCTCACTTCTTATTGAGAGTTCTTCCCCCCCTCAGCTTGTCTATGTATGACCCGAGTTTTTGCCTGCGTATGTTTCTGAGCTCACACCCAAAGGTTGGCCTAATTCCTTGAAAAAGTTTTGTCATGGAAAAAAAATAAGGTGCTTATTTTGAAGACCTTGCTTGAGCGCCAACATGGCAACTAACTCATCAAAGTTGCGTCCTTCGAGCATACTTGTGTTAAAATATACCATATAGTTACACATAGATTCTTCTTCTTCTTGTTGGATTGAGAACAGACTATTAGTGTCCTTTAGCTATACTCGATTATTATTGAAGTATGTGATAAACTGTTTCCTTAGTTGCTCGAACGAGTAGATGGACTCCAATTGAAGTTTGGAGTACAATACCCACACTGGTTTCTTGAGAGTGGTTAGGAAAGTGAGGCAGAAAAGGATGTCTGAGATGCTCCAAAGCATCATGAGGGCCTTATAACCTTCCAAGTGGTCAGGAGGATCCGACGATCCATCATACGATTTTATTTGAGATATTTTAAATCGACTCGAAATTGGTTCCTCCAGTATTGTCTGGAAGAAGAGAGGATGCAAGTTGAAGCTAAGGCTGTCATCCTATCTCTGGCTCCTATTCTGTACCTCTCTAAGGTGGCATTTTATCTCCTGAACTTTTTGTTTGGGATCATCTCCCTGGCAGATTTTCTAGGACATGGAGAGTAACTTGGAATTGAATCTCTATCGAAGGACATAGGGGAACACGATGCCAATCCTCTCTTCTTGAGCTCAATGGGAAGGAGATCGTTGGGCAGCAGGAGTGAAATAATGTGTGCATCAGGGGGCTGGCTCTGGACTCTTAGATGAGATTGGTAGTTGTGTCAAGAAGGAGCCATCTGATAAATGAACACTTGCGGGTGTTGCTACATTATCATCTCCTACGATTGCTGTATAGTGGTAGTTAATACCCAATCCTATTTGACCAGACATCAAACTACTGTAGATCTGCTGTGATAGGGTATTGTGCAGGCTCTGCTACAACGGATAGATGTGTGGTGCCTCCTTGACTGCACCAGGATAACTGATGGTATGAAGTAGCAGAATTGTTGTGCACACTTGTCCTTATCTTTTCTCTTTCCTCTTCAACTAGGGCAAGATCTTTCTTCTAGCATCAAACTATTGCTGCAAGGATCTAGACCAAGGTGTACAGACAGAGTTGGTCTCCTATCGACTTGAAGTTCGGTATCTATCCAAGGACTAGATCGCATTAGACAACCTAAAAAGGAAGTCCATTCTTGCTGGAGATTCTTCGATGAGGGATCCTTCGATGCTTAAGTTAGTCAGAGCTTGAGAATAGTAGAAGAAAGAGAATAGGAGAGAGAGTGGGTTGGTTCTCTTGGAGAGAAAACTTATCTGAGAGTCTCCTGTGCCCCTTTTATATAGAGGGGGGTTAGTCATGCATTACCTCCAAATTCGATAATGGAAGTGAGAATCAATGCCCACGGTCATGATGATCGTGGATAGTGGGTTATAGGTGTAACCTACGTGATATTAGCTCACGTGCCTATAATTATAGGAAACCATCCAAAATTTTGGACGACTTCTTTAAGGCGATCTTTATTCCTATAATGGCCTGATGGCTTAGGGCTTCATCACTTATTGTTGGCATGGTTCCGACCTTAGGATCAACGCATGTATGAGCTAGAGATTGGGTGATAGCTGATATCGAGGAATCATTTCAATGGGACAGTCCAATTATCTAGTTTTATATTTTGATGCTTGAGGAGGTGCTTCAGCTTTCTTAAAAATCGTCAGTAATGGCCCAAGGAGAATATTTGGTTATGGGTAATCGGAGGAAAGGTCGAGGTCAGATGATAAGTTTCCTCCATAATAATCCTAAAAAAAAGCATAAAATTCTAAGCTGCTAAGTATCGAAAGAGGGATATGCACATAAGATATACAATAGGAGGGGAGCAATGAGAAAACTGATTGAAGTAAAATGATCGGTCCTGCAAAGGAAAGGGCCCTCCATTTCCAACCCTTAATTTTATCTCTTACCTTGTCCAAGAGGCCATTGAAAGCCGATGGACCAAGATTAGAATCAGCCACAAGAACCCCAAGATAGTGCCAAATGTTCTCATTAAGAGTAACTTGGAGTAGATTTTGGACTTGACTTTTCATGTTGGGAGGGATAGAAGGGCTAAACATAATGTGAGATTTAAAATAATTAATAGTCTGATTTGATAATTTACAGTAGGAGCCAATAATGGCTCGAAGATAGGTAGCATTACGAATAGTGACTTTAGAAAATAATCATCTGCAAAAGATAAGAGACCAAAGGGTCATCTATGATTTTATAAGCTTTTAGCATATGTTTTTGTTCAGCATATTATATAAATCTAGAGAAAATATCCGAGCAAAAAATAAACAAGTAAAAAGAGAAAAGATACCCTTATCTAAGGCCTCTAGATGAAGTAAACCACCTTATAGGGGATCCATTGACTAGTATAGCAAAGCTAGGACTAGTCATACAAGTCTGAATCCATTGAATATAATTTGAATGAAACCCAAATTATTTCATTACTTGAAATAGGAAAGGCCAATATATTTTATTGAAGGCTTTCTCCATATCGACTTTTAGCATCATTAAGCTCCTAAACTGAGGGGCCCTAGCAAGAGAATGCATAACCTCTTGAGTCGGAAGGATATTATTAGATATATACCTTTTAAAAATAAATATCCCCTATTCAAAGACAATAAGATTAGGAAGGATTGGCTTTATACGATTTTTCAATAACTTTGCAATAATTTTATAAACAGTGTTGCAAATATTGATGGGTCTATAGTCTGTAACAATTTTAGGATTAGAAACCTTCAAAATAGAGTATTAAAAAAAATATTTGATAGCAAGAATGACATCCTTTTTGATCAAAGGCCAAAATTATTAGAAGAAGAATGCTGGAAAATCATCCGGACCTGGTGCTTTATCTGGATACAAACTCTTGATGCTGTCTGTAATTTCTTTCTCAGTAATAGCCTGACAAAGCAAGTTATTTTGCTTATGACTAATTAACTTAGGTAGGACAGTTCCAGCTTGGGTTCCTCCTTCCATCTATTTTGAAAATATTGAAGAAAAAAAAAAGTATTTCTTCCATGTTCTATCTATTGCTATTAGAAAGAGAGTCATTTTTATTTATTCTCTTTTGCAACATAATGGATCAATGAACAAATTTTGTATTAGCTTCTCCCTCCTTGATCTAGATAGTCCAGACTTTTTGCCTTTAAAGAGTTTCTTGCAGGAGTAAATTTTTGTGATATACTCTTAGAAGAGCTAGAACATGCATATGTTTCTGCTCAACAAGACTACTTGGTTGGAATTCTTGGGTTTGTAGATTATAGATTTGATAATTAAAGGATTTGTCTTACTTAAAAATATTGCCCATTTTATGCTTCTATAATTTAGGGGCTATTTTGGTATTAATTCAATAGCTCCATCAACTTAATCATTGGAGAGTGGTTATCCAAGCAAGATCAAATTTCAAAAACAGTATCATAAAGACTATCACCGTAAAGATAGATTTTTTTTCAAATTTGAAAGAGATTGGACCTTTTTGAATATTATCAGAAGTGGATGTAAAAGAGAATAGTGGTTCGAATCAAATTGAGCAAGGTGAGTGACAATTGATTCCGAATGAAGATCCAGTTGAAGATCAAGCCAAAGATCCAAGACAAAGGCTCTATCGATATACTCCCATACTCTAGCTAATTCTTATAATCTATTCTTATACCAGGTATAATGAGGTCTTTAGAACCTCAAGCTAATAAACCCAGAGCTTTGGATAAAGGATCGAAAGTTTTTGATGTCTCCATTAATATGAAAGTCTTTGCCATCTTTCTTATCTTTCGCATAAGTGAACCAATTAAAATCCCCTATGAGCAACAAGGGATAGTTAAGAGAGAGTACAAAGGATACATGAGATCAAAGCTTCCTTCTTTTAAGACCACAGGTATTTGCATAAATTGTACCTAGGATCCATGAAGGTTGATTTGATTGGGATATGACTTCAAAAGCAACTTGCGTTCTACATGAGTGAAGAAGATCTGACTCTTATTTTTTTGTTAGATGATAACAATTTCCCTTGATTGCCCATTAGTTGGTATCATGTAAACCTCCCAATGGAGATCCATATATGGCTTAGGGACTTGAGGGACAATCTAGTTTCAAAAAAGTAGCAAATATTAGGACAAAATTGATGAACTTCGTATAATTTATGAAGACATGCTTTGCAGTACTTCTATAATTTCAAGTTAATATCTTCATTATAATTTAGGTTGAGAGCACCTCTCCCCCTTACTAGCATCAGTATTTCTAACCATCAAACTTGAATTAGCATTGTCTATTGATGAGATTGGAGTAGCCTGCTTTTGTATCATATTAGGGAAGTAGGTTGATCTATTCCAAGGATGCATCTGCACCCCCCTATTTCTATTTTAGCTGCTGAAAGAGAGAGTCTAAGATTGAAGAGACTTTGTTTGGATCAATTGAAGAGTCATCCTTGGCAGTATTTTGGATCTTGCATTACATCTTATCTTCTATATGTTGAAGTTGTTCTTAGGTAGAGATGGGCTTCTAAACTTCTTTATAAACATTGATCAGTTGACTTCTTTATTTAGAAGCATGAATTACTAATTATTTTTTTTCTGATTCACATTACATGCTAAAGGTTATTTCTCAATTACTTGGACTTTCGTATATAGAGGAGAATGACATGGTTCTTGCTTCTTCAGTGGAGATTACTTGATTCACATTACACCCCAGCTCCCACCTCCTCGCCCATCACCTCTTCTTTTCTTTTTCTATCCCTACCGACCCCTTCCTCTGGAACACCCTCATCAAGTCCTCCTACGGTCGTGATCCCAACCAGACCATCCTTATTTTTGCTCTCGTGCTCGCCGTCAGCATCTCTGCTGACGAGTTCTCCTTCTCTCTTGCCCTCAAGGCTTGCTCCCGGGCCTCTCTCCTTAGAGAGGGCTCCCAGATGCACTCGTTTATTCACAAGACTGAGCTCTCTTCGAACCTTTACCTTCAGAACTCTCTTATCAATTTTTATTCTAGATGTGGGCTCTATGAGCTTGCTCGCCAGCTGTTTGATAGGATTCAGTATAGAGATTCCATTTTCTGAAACTCGATGGTTGATGGGTATGTTAAGAGTGGGAGAATGGGCACGGTAAAAGAGCTTTTTGATCAAATGAGAGATGGAGATAATAATCTAGTGACTTGAAACTATATGCTTGCAAGTGTTGCATTTGCAAGCAATGGGATTGGAATTGATGTGGCTCGTCAATTGTTTGATGAAATACCTGAGAGAGATTTGGTTTCATAGAATATAGGCAGATGGTGGGATTTTTGAAAGCTCATAAGTCTAATAAAAGCAGTAAATTTTCTTTTTGCTTTTTGCTTTATAGCAACTAGTTACCAAATATACTTTTTATTTTTTTCTTTTTGTTCTGTAGCAAAAATAATTTTTTTTTTTTTAGAAAGCAAAAATAAAAAATCTAAAAGTGTAACCAAACGCATCCTAAATTAATAACTCAATTGGAAGCCTATTTAATTATAAAATAACATAATCAAAGCTTAAATTAAAATGATGCTACTATAACCAATAATGCTATTGTGACTACTTTTATGGGGGAATGGTCATGAGCGGGAAAATTAAAGTGATGGACTTAAGATATTCTAAGGAATGGGAATGTAAAACGTATAACATGGGTGTATATATAAATATATGAAATGATGTCATTTTAATTTTGATTTGTCGGTTCAGTTCAGTTTCAGTGGGTCACATAAATGAGTAAACCGATAGCCGAACCGAAATTTCAATTTTTCTATTTTATTCAATCGAACCGAATCAGTTAAACCATCAAACCACTATATTTAGTTCGATTTAGGTTGGGTTGGGCGGTTCAGGTGGTTTGAATGAAATTTTTTTACACCCATAGTCTTATATTTGTTAAGGATATAATAGGTATTTTATATAATTTTTTCAGAAAAGTGAATGTTCGACCAAATATAAATCACTTTAGAATAAGCTACTTTTTCATGATTAACCAAATTTATCAAAATTATATTCTCAAGTATCATATTCTCAAGAAGTAACTTCTTAGGAAGAAAAATTTAATCCATAAACCAAACGAGTCTCGAGTGTTTTAGCATTGAATCAATTGATATATCTTTGGAGGGACTCATCCTCCCTTTACTTGATGGCAAGTAGGTTAATGGAGGTCTTCCTCTGCTTTTTATTGTTAGGAATGGTTGATAAAAATGTGTCCAAGTTGATTGAAGGAGCTGATCAAGCCTAGTTGAAGGCTCAAAAACTAGAGTCAGTAGCTTTCCTTAGAGTGACTAAGAAACCATGGCACATTATGGCTTGGCTCCTTAGAGTAACATGAGAACTCTGAAGCTCTTTAAATAGTCCATCATATCTATGGTGCCATCATAATGCTCGAACTATGGTGAAGGGAGGCCTGTTTGAAGCCTCTTTAGCCTTTTGTTTTTGCAGGCCCTGGTCTAATGGCACATATCCTTGGTTTGTTATGGAGGTTTAGCCTCCCATCTGAAGATCTTTATTGGTCGGTGGAGAAGTAATTGAAATTGGAACTCATGCTAGAGAGAGAACTAGAGCAACCATGCCTTTGGCCCTGCTTGGAGCTTTCGAAGTGAGTGTGGCTACTAGCTTATGCCAGGCCATTTTTGTGGTTCAGCTGACTAGAAAAAGAGATACCAGCGTGATGCTACAACTTTTGCACCACTATTGCTAGAGCCTATACCTGTTGAGCGAGTAGGTTGAAAATATCCGACATTGACTACTCCAATCGGTGTTTATAGGGTTCAGATCTTTAGGAACTATGTTGGAAACCATTAGGAGTAAGCTGGATGGGTGCTCAATAGTTGTTTCTTCTAGGTCTTATGGATTTTCTTTCTGTTCTAACAAATGGTTCCAATCTATTGTGCCAATCTCAGGATGCTGGCATGAACCACCTCAATGGACCTGCAAGACAATAAGATAAGATCAAAGGGCTCAGTGAATTAGCTCTAGTCAAACCTTTCAATGCTTAAGTTAGAGTGTGAAATTAGGAGGAAGAAAGAGAAAGTAAGGTGAATAATGTTAGTATTGAGGATGCTATTAAGGGATGCAATAGTAGAGCATTAGGCCATTAAGCCATGGAGTAGTTGTCATCTTTCTCAGAAGGTTTTCAAGCCTATGTATAGCTGGTATCTAAAATCTTCAGCAAATTGCATCCTAACAAACTCAGAGTTGTGCTATAACAACCTACTTAAGAAATGTAGTAGCCCTAGGACATAACATAATTATCTAGCATGTGATAAAATAGCTAAGACTCCGCATGTGCCCAGATGGAAGGGTTGAGCTACTTCTGCCATAGGACCTCTTCACCTTAGGCTTACTATCGAGCTTAGCTAAAAGGCTTCAACTTTGAAGTTGGCCACTTCTGATTTGCTCACGATATCTTTTAGGTCAGCTATGAGGTTTTGACTAGAATGCCTTAGAGAATCCTCGAATGTGCTTAGATTGCCACGTAGGTCCTGAGTTAAACGATTTGGTTATGTTGTATCATCATTATCATTTATTGCCATATTAATAAATAAAAGGAGATCAAAATAAGGTGTTAGGATAATCAGGAGAAAAAAAAGTGATGAGCACCGAAGAGAAAATACAAAACCTATTTATACAAAGCTTACTAGGTGATCCCCATTAATACAGAAGATAATGCCAAATCTCCATGGATATGGAGGATCCTTTTGGATACCCAAAAGCATTCCACCTAAAGAGATAGGGCAAGAGAGGAAGATATCTTTAGAAGTCCGCACATCTTAAGGGAAGAGTTCTTTGAACATTAAAGTTTGGGTCTCATTTAGAATATGAGATAGGTTGTATTATTTATAAGATGTGACCTCTTTTGCTTATGGTGTATGGCTCTTAAACTTGAGAGAGATAGAAAGAGTTTTTAAGAGACATGTTTCTTTATGAGAAGAATAGAACTCATTATTTCAGTCTTTATTCTTTCGAACGAATTTATTTTTCTCTCCAAATTCTTTTTCCACCAATGTTACTTGATTTTATTGATGTTTATTCTAAATTTATAAAAAAAATATATAATCTATATTGATAATAATGTACTGTGCTACATATTATAATTTATTCGAGATAGATATGTAAGTTTAAAAATAAGAAAACATTCATCCTCAATATCTTTTTTTTTTCATACTTTCAAAAAAAAAATGAAAGATATGATCTTACAGTTTTCCAAAAATTGTAGATATTTTTATAATTTTAAAATAAATAAAATATTAAAATAAAAAAATATATGAACATGATACGAATGTAGTGCACAGACTATAGCAATTGATCATACAACAACACAAAGCGTTTGCTTCTAAATACCTAGAAAATATTTTCTTGCTATCTTTAACTTGCTGAAGTACTTGGACACCGGAAGGAATTAAGAAAGGAAATTGATGGATGGACACGCCACCTGGACGCCAGTCATCTGTTTGGTGCTTAGCATGCTCCTTGACCAGGCAATCTGGCGCCATGTTTGCATGTCAGTCCCAGCCGTCAGATCTTATATCACCAATCGCCGTGGCAGTAGCTGTGGGATCGCCGATAATAAAAGGGGGGAGGGGGCACGCGACCACCCATCTCCCCTCTCCTGAGAGCCGTTACCCTCCGCGCCGGCGAACGGCGAGCCAAAACCCAAAACCAGTAAGCTAGCCTTCATCTCTCTTCTCGTCTTCTTTTCTCTTCTCGCATGGAAGGGTTCATATATATTTTCTCTATCCTCCCCCCTAACAAAGCTAGCCCTCGTTTTTATCCGGGAGTTGTTCTCACCCCGGCCGACTCCTTTATCGGAGTTTAGGGTTTTAGGGTTCGCCGGGGAATTATGCTTAATAAATTCTATCTGTGCTCGTTTCTGTAATTTTTAAAAGTGTTCTCAGCTCTCACACACACTATTTTGGGCTATTTTGGTGGTTTTTAGACCCTTATCTGAAAAAAAATGGATAGAATGGAGTTTTAGGGGGAGGAGAGTAGTGCAAGAGACAAGAAAGTATTTGGGTTGCTGTGACTGTGGGTTATGGCGGAGCCGGAGGCGGTGATGGAGCCGGAGGAGCAGTTGGACATCGAGGACGACAACGACATCGAGGACATGATGGATGACGACGACGCCGTGGAGGAGTACGCCGACCGGGAGTTCAGGCAGGAGTCCCCGGTTGAGGAAGAGGAGCGCGAGCATCTGTCGGACAGCGAGGGGGAGGAGAAGGCTTCTTCATCCGATGGCCATAACGGTGCTGCTCCTGATCCGACGAAAGAAGGGGAAGAACAAGAGGAGAGGCCGGGAGTCCGGTCTGGAGAGGCGGCTGACTGCCAGAAGTGGGCTGAGCTGCTTGCGCTGCCGCCTCATGGGTCGGAGGTTTTCATTGGTGGATTGCTGCGAGATGCTACGGAGGAGGATCTCAGAGAGCTCTGCGAGCCCTTTGGGGAGATTCACGATGTGAGTATGGTGCTGAAATTACTGAAGCTTAGCTTGTTTTATGAGTTTATATATGGATTTTGTGTATTATATGTGATTCGTATCAGGTAAGGCTGGTGAAGGACAAGGATACGGGAGAAAGCAAGGGTTTTGCTTTCATTACATTCACAAACAAGGATGCAGCTCAAAAGGCAATTGAGGAGCTCCATGACAAGGAATTCAAGGTAGTTTAGTTGAATGATTACTTCAAGGAGGTGCCCCTGCTTTACCTCTCAACGTAAATGTTTGCTTCTGTTCATATAGGGGAGAACCTTGAGATGTTCTTTGTCACAAGTGAAGCACCGATTGTTTGTCGGAAATGTCCCCAAGAGCTTGTCAGAGGACGAGTTAAGGAAGATCCTCGGGGAAAGTGGTCCTGGGGTTCAGAATATTGAAATGTTCAAGGTAGTCGTTTGTCAATGAATTTAAGTGAGTCTCGACCAGTGAACTCTCTGTTTTGCTCCTCATTTGTTTTCATGACCTCAGGATCAGCAGAACCCAAGCCGTAACCGTGGTTTTCTCTTTGTTGAGTATTACAACCACGCCTGTGCTGATTATGCAAGGCAGAAGATGTCGAGTCCAAACTTTAAGATGGATGGAAGCAATCCAACTGTCAGCTGGGCCGACCCGAAAAATTCAGCTGACTCTTCTGCTGCTGCTCAGGTAAAGCAACTTAAAAAGAAAAAGTGTAATTTATTATGGCTTCTTGTTTGTTTTATGACCTTTATATTGTGTATGCTCTTATTTTATTCAGCCTGGCTGCATTTGCTATTTCTTATGCATCTAAGCTTCTTATATGACCAAGATGAACAATTAGAAATGTAGCTAATGCTTCTAGAAGACAAGTATCTGGTCAATTTTTAAATTGTTTTCTTGCTATAGTACAAGGAAAACTTCCATAATAAAGGAAGGTTATCCCATCAAAATAACTGAGAATATTCAACTCTGCTTAAACTTCATTCTCCTTCATATAATAAGTTGCTTGGTTTGATGGTAATGCATTCTGACAATGTCATTGCTGAATATTAAATATTTATACTTGGCCATCTGTACAAAGTTAGATGATGAATCAGATATCATGTCTCTTGATCTGATCTTTTCAGAGGCTACAGTAGGGTTAAAATTATTAAACTATTGAATGTGTTCTCTAGCTAGAATGTTTGCTCTAATGCAAAAGGTACTTGGCAGTGGATATGGCAAATTTTTAGCTATTTGAAGCAATGCATCCGTTATATTTGATAGTGTCAACTTATGTTTAATGAAACTGAGTTTATGCAAGTCCTTTATGGTGTTGGGGTTAAAGCTTTTATGCAGATTACACATTGTGGTATGGAGCACTTATTCTGTTTCATAATTTAAAGGTTCATAATTTTTTGAAGCTTTGAAAACTGAAAATCTTCTCTTGCCTAAAAATAAATGAATCATAAGTTATTGAACTGGGTGTCATAGGGAAGGTTGACAGCCTCTTTATTTACTTAAAAGCCTAGCTTTGATGCCATAAAGGGCGGGCCTTCCTGGTAAGGTTGCTCCCTTGTGACTTGGGTGTCCTGGGTTCCAAACACAAAATAGCCTCTTTGCATGTGAAGGTATGGTTACATACATCTAACCCATCTCAGACCCTCCAACGGCCAGAGCCTCGTGTATTAGGGGTATCCTTTTTTCTTTAATAATTTATTGAGCCACATTTTCAACTGTAAACTTGAAAATTTACTGGATGAGTGGCAGGTTAAGTATTCTTTTTTATAGTATAGGAGGCACCGGAAGTAGTGCTGGTGTGTAGAATTTACTTGCTTATAATTCAAGGTTTAAAAATTTAGATCTAATGGTTTTGGGGATCTTTCAGCTTCCTAAAACTGAAATATTTTAAATAGTTGGTGTAGAACTGTCTCTATCAATTGAGAAACTCAAAAAACATGCCACCTGAATTCATTTAAAGATAGTTTTCATTAAAAAACAAGTCTTAGATAATAACTGTGATCAAAGAAAAAAGAAATTTGGATTTTGCTATGTTCAATAGCCGTGTCAAGTTACCTTTCTTTAAGTAACTTTTTTTTTTTTGGGTTGTATGTACAGTTATCGTATATTGCGTGACATTGTTGTATGGCATATGGAAGTTTCTGTCTGAAATTTGATTAGGCATGCCTTGGCTACTATAGTGGTAATAGAGTGTAGTCTATATGGGGGCTAGACCAGTGTGAAATCCTGGGACCTGAGAGCCTAGGGCACATTGTTGCTCCGAATTGTATGCTGTGATCATATCTGACATATTTTGGTGTCAATACTTGTTGGGCACATACTTATTTTTAGTGCCTTTTTAATTGAGAAATGAAAAACAAAGGCTCTTTATACTTCTTGTGTATGCTGGAGATTCTCCCTGGATTAAGTACGTTTGAGGTGGGGGATTTTTCTTCTGTCTCTCTTCAAAAAATGTTATCTACTTTGTGGATGTTTATGTTTTTCTACATGACATGAATGTATTGCTGTGATAGCATTATGCTTTTTGGATGCGTTTTACATGTGTAAAATTACATATTTATTTTATTGCCATGTTTCAGCCATATCTTTTTTTTTTTATATTTTTAGTGTCATGCTGTCTTTATATTTTGTGTCCATTTTTCATGCTTCATAGTCAGGCACCATGACATAAAAAAAAATGTTAGTTCTTTGGCAAAATAGTTAAAACAAGAATGAAAGGTTTTGGATTTATAGTATCTTAGAGCACATAATGCTGTAAATCTCTTATTAGTAATTAATAGTCTGATGCTCTGACTTACAGCAATCGTGGGCATAGTATTGATGCTTCATACTAGGTTTGCAAATGGTCACATGAAGCAATTAAGTTGAGGAACAGGGGATGTGAATACATATTATCATGCAAGGACCCTCAATTGTACAATGTCCTGTCATGCTTCCCTTGCAATTGTTTCATGGAAAAGCATAGATGTGATTTCAATTACTTGACTACAGACGATGAGTTCCGCCAATAACTATGCTAATGCATCTGTCTGTTTTATATCAGCTTGTCACTATGCTTAGAAGATCTAGCATCTGAAACTCCTTAACGTAAAGCTATTTCCATTTTTCCATTCACCAAGAGGAACCTAAGATATGTTCTAGGGATAATAAAGGAATTTAACACCATCTTGAAATATTTTACCAAACAATCTGGCTTCACTTATGCACCTCAAAAGAGGCTTTCTTTTGTTCTATGAAGCCTCTTGTACTTCTTAAATAAATAATAGAAATAAAGGAATATATTGGGAGTTTACCATACATGAGGACTTATGAAATCTATCAGTTAATGTCTGCATTAAAATATTCAAAGAATGCTTGTTTTTAAAATATTATGATATTGAGATCTATGTGCATCTGTGTCGTAATGCTTGAGCCTTTGATTTGATTGTCCGCATGAATTTCAATGTTGTACTTATTAAAGATTTTTTTACACTTAATGAAAACTTTGTTCTTATTGTGATTTGTGTCATATGAGTTTAATTATGCTTGCTTTTGTATTTTACGCAACCAAAGACTTTGGCGCTCTTGTAAGCACTCAAAACTTGCAAATTTGGAATATAATCTTGCAAAACTGCTATGTAGAGGTTTGATTTATTGTTCACAAGCCAAACTCAACCCATAACAATATCAGTGATATCAAAATAAGTTTGTTAACTTTAAGATGTGAGCAAAAAATGTTAAATTAGTTGTGGTTCATTTCTTCCAAAATGATTTGGCTTTGGCCAATGGTTCAGATCTTGACGACGGCAAAATTGTATTTTTCAGCTTGGTTGTTTAAATTATATAATGTGTAAGTTTTTTCCTTTAGGCATGCAAGCACACATAAAAATACATAAGTCTCATTTTGTTGATTCTTTTATTTTTGCATGATTTCACTTGTTTAGGCTCCATTCAGGATCACTTTTTTTTTTTTAATTTTCAGAAACAGAAAAATAGAAATTCTATTTTTATTTTTCCATGTTTTAAAGGTAAACATGTTTGATAAAGTCAATTATTTTTTAAAAATAAACATGGCAGTAGTAGTGGATGCAATGGTAGTTGTACAGGATGTGGTGGAAGTGGTGGTGGTGTTGGTGGTAGGTCCGGCAGCGGTATAATAGAGGTGGCTATGGTGGCTGTGGTATAATGGAGGTGGCTATTATGGTGGTAGTGGTACGGTGGAGGTGCTGATGGTTATCGTGGTAGTGGCAGCAATGATGGTGGTGGTGAGGGCACCAACAATGTGATGAATGGAGATGATGATCGTGGTGGTGGTGTGATGGAGGTGGTGACATCAATGGTAGTGGCGATGATAGTGGTGGTGGAGGCGATGGCAAGCAATGTGGTAGAGGCGGCGATAAGGGTGGAAGCATCGGTGACGGTAGCGGTGGATGGCACCAGCAATGGTGGTGATGGGGCAATGATGGCATGGAGGTAGTGTTGGTGGTGGTGGTGGTAAAAATATGAATTTCTTATGAAAATATTGAATATAAGAATTTCTTACTTTTAAACATGGAATTCTGTACTGTGTCGAACCGACTGGTACACCCTATATCGAGCCAAACGAATGGAGAATCGGCACGGTTCGACCGGTTCAAATGATATACCGACGGAGGAGGGAGCGAAAGAGAGGGAAAGTGAGAAAAAGAGAGAGAGAGGAGAGGGAGGGAGGCGGGAGCCGTTGGAGGCCGACGGTGGCCCGCTGCGGCCATCGGAGAGCCGCGAAAGCATTCGTGGCTCGTCGGTTCTTCCGATAGGGCTTTGAAATGAGTGAGAAAGAAAGAGGAGGAAGATCATCAGAGATGGGAGCAGACGGCATCGCGGTCGCGGATGCGGGCTTCATTGAGGCCGAGGGAGGGGGTGGCAGAAGCGGCGTGGGCGGTGTCGCGGAACAGGGATTGTCGGCCCTGTTCACGCGACCCCCTTTTTTAAAAATGAAGATCAACAGTGAAGCCGGCAAATGGTTTGTCGGCTTCACTGTTTAAAAGATTTTTTTAAAAAATTAAAATCAATGAAGTCGGCAAACCATTTGCCGGCTTCACTTAAGTTTCGATTTTTTTTAAAAAAAGCATGAAATAGGGGCGCCCGTGGCGCCGTGCGTGTGGACTGTGCTATCCGACGGTCGTTCGACGGTGGCCCTGTCCCCTCCTTTCCCTCTCTCTTTTTCTTTCTTCCTCCCTCTCTCTCTATCTCTCTCTGTCTCTCTTTTTCTTCTCCCAATTCGGGTCCGGTGCCTTCGTTGGTTCGCTGCTGGTTCGGTACGGTACGGAATCATGCCGAACCATACTGTCGGCCGGCCGAAATGGCCGTCGGTATCGAGGCAGCGAACCTTGCTTTTAAGTTTTCTAGAAATAGTGAAAGTGACTTTTAAAAAATAGAAAAAAAAAAACAATGGTACCAAATATGTTTATTTCCTTGTTTTTTCTAATAGAAAACAAGTAATAAAAGCGATGCCAAACTAGCCCTAAGTTGTTCACTAATAACGGATTTGGCATATCTAATACTAGTTCGTGGCCCAATTCCAGATATGACTGGATTTGTTGTATATAAGAGGAAATGTTGCATGGTACTCATCCTAGCAGTGCAAAGTACATAAAATTGATATTTAGAACCTACTTGCTGAACTGTGATAAATAGTGTCTAAATTTGATAATCAGATATTTATTGCCTATGTAACAACTTTTAATAAAATTAATTGTTCTTGGTATGTTAATAGTTTTATCTGATTTATAGTTAAAAAATGTCTGCACTCAGTTGTTGCCTTATGTGCTTTAATATGAGCAGTCCATTCTCAACAATGTGAACCCTCAATTTATACCATGCTTCTGAGGGTTCACTTTTGTCTGCTCTCTATTTAGGTGGCTATTTTTTTATTCTCAAATGATGAGCTTCAGGTTCTTTCTTTGTATGCACACGTGTGATTGTAGATTCATTGGTTGGACAATGCAAGTGTGCAACTATGAAAACCCACTGAGGAAGAAATGGCCAAGGCATGGACAGCCTCTTCAGCTAGAGAGGCCTTCATGTCAGGTGCATTGCATCCTCTGTACACTATTCTTGAAGCCTCGTCTTTACTTCATTATTGTCGGGAACTAATTTCCATTGCATGATCAAAGTTGATGTTAGAGTTGATTTCCAATATAGGGTGTTGGAAAACATTTGTACGTCTAGTTATTGCTTCATTGGAACTCTCTTCAGTATACTTTCCCCTTCATGACATTAAGCATGCATTTGATACTGAAGTGCTGCTCATATGTGGTCTGTTAAAATACTACCAGCAGTCTATTGAAATACTACCAATTGGATGACTTGAAATCATGCCCTGTTAGTATAAAAGTTGAAGATAAAGGACAAGTGAGAAACAAAAACTTTTCATAAGTATGGGTGGAGAGGTTTGGGAAATCTATCCAAACAATATGGAGAAAAGCAAATTATTAAATCCATAATCAATATAAACAATAAAACTTTTACTGATCTCATATACTATTCTGAAACAATTCAAATTCAATATATTATGAGAGTAAAGCTTCTTAGACAAGTGCTGGTCCTTAGCATCAACTAACCAGCATCTCACTTTTCAAGGGATTTCAGAAATTATTTCATATATAATTCTTAAAATTCAACAACATCTGAAATTTATAAAGCTCCTAATAATACTTGATGTTACATCATCAACTACGTATGTTCTGCATCATTTATCTTTCAGCATTGGTTTATGCATGAGTTAATTTTGCACTGTAAGTGGCTGAATATCAGACTAATTCTCGATTAGTTGATGGTGCATCTGTATCCTTCTCTTGCTTCTTGCTGTCATATAGGTGATAATTAATGTCCATGATATGGTATATAATTGGGACTCATTTATAGATGATATTTTTGGATGATCATGTTAGCAAAATTGGCGAATCCTTGCTTTGACTGAGTAATATGTTATAAAGGAGAGCAGCTTATATTATCAGACTTAGGTTATTAAAAGATGGACCTTTGCATGCGACTCTAGGCTGTTCTCTTTTGACCTTTGCCAAATTTGTGTGTATTTCTAGAAACTGCACAGCAAAAGGGAAGTAGGCATGCGCATGTATACATGAACATATAAATATAGATGTGTACATGTGCATATAGTACACATACAAACCTACATATATGCATACACACATGCCTATATATTATTATTATCTACAGTAGTATAGATGAATTATCATAAATTAATGCTTGTGTATATGGATCTGTTCATCTGAATATGTACAAACTGTATGATTTTTTCGTACTTTATTGTTTCTTTAGGGTTTTAACCTCATGGTTTTGTAGTGAACTTGTGTTCTTGGAGTTTTGGATTAATGCTTCTGTAGTTTGAGATAGTTGTTTCAAATAGAGAATATGACCTATCACACTCTTTGTTTGTCTTTTGCTGTATCCATTCAAGCTTCCACTTGCTATGTTATTGGCTCTAATACTATTTTCAATCCAATATATGCAGATCAAGATTCATAGTCAAATCCTAAGCTGATTAGATGTTTAGGAAAAAAGAAACATGTGACAAGAAAAAGAAGAAATATGATAGATATGGGTGGAAAATAGGACAAAAAAAAAAATGTTTAGGCTACCACACATAACTAAGTATGTTGCAGTTACCATATGTCTCATAAAACCACATAGAGGTGAACTAGAAAACCCTAGAATTTGACTTAAACAATCCTAAAGCCAAAAATATCTGAAAAGTTTAGGATAAGTTTTGATTCATCACTAAAAGTTTTTTTGAAACATATCCAGAAATAGTTAGAAGCCGAGAAGTACTATTGCCAGTTGACTTTACATGCATGCCAGGAGTTGTGATAAAACTTTGACAAAGAAAAAGTTTTGGATGCTTTCCTAAGTTATTTGGAGCTCACTTAGTTGAATTGTGCTTGCATTCCCGTGTTCCCATCAAACTCCCCCCACTTACCCATGGTAGGGATGGTCACGATGGTTGTGGTGAGATAAATGTCCCAGACTTATAATATGAAGGGATCCTGAATCATGTCTATCATTAACCTAGCTTCATTTAAATGGTAAACCATCTAGAAAACAATTTTGTAAATTAGTCATCTCAATTCTCAATGGCCCTTTCTTCCTAGCTAACACCCACAAACACTTGCTTACTCTTTTTCACTCCAAATAACCAAAAAGCTGTCAGAGGATTGATTTTGAAGTTACTTTTCCACCAAGTCATATATCTATAAAGCCAGCTGACAATTTCATTTAATGAAGTCATATGGATGTCTGAGCGGTTACCATCAAATGGAGAAAAAGAGTCCATAGTTTTATTAACCACAATACAATGATCTAAAAGGTTATTTTCCATCTGCTTATCATCTTCATGGATGACACAAATAAAGGTTTTTGGTCAGCTATAAAAAAAGGAACTTTTAGATTTGTTGGTAGATATTATTTGATCATTTCAAACAACAAACGAGTGACCTCCCCAACTTATGACATGATGAAGGGATTGGTATTTGCTCCTGCTTTTGATTCAGAACCTTTCAAAAAACGAAACCTGAAAGAAGTGCTGTCACCAATTTGCAAAATATCATTGCAGGATTTCCATTTCAAGGTTTTAGTTAGATATTCTACAACAGTAACCTGCAAGTCAGTTGGCATTTTCTTCCTTTGCTGCCATAAATCCACATACTTCAAGAAAATCCTTTTCTCCAGTATGATCTCTGCTCCACTTGTGGATTTCAGTTTATATTCTTAATACTCCAGTTCTTTTAGTAGATTGGGCATGCCCAGCCATAATATAAAGTCTTGCTCTGTAATTTCTGGATCTTGAGAAGAACAAAAGATGAGAGAGCACTCTGGGGAGCAAGTCCCAAGCATGTTCTCATAGACAAGGAACATGCTTCAAGACTAACTCATGTACGGGAATTGTGTATTGGCTTGTAGAGGATGATATATCATTTAACCTTTTTCACTAACCTTTTTCGCCTTCTTCATCTCTTTATACCGGAGATTGATGCTTATCTTAAACTTCATAACTTTATTTTCTTTGAGCATGCATTGTCATGAAGCTTGCCACTGTAAATGCATATTTATGTCCAAGCAGTGAAAATTTGGTCAATTGGAGGCTTTCTGAGCTTATTATATAGTGCTATTTGACACATTTTCGTTCAATTTCCACTGTGCTGCTGTCTTTTCTGTGTTAATATATCCTTACGTATGAGTTTTATGGGGATTATAATATAAGGAGTTTTCATGTGTATTCTACATGAACCCATACTTCACTGCCCAGCTTGTAGGGTGTCATTACCAATTGTCTATATGCAGATTACCTCTAATGAAACAATGTCTTCATTCAAGTGTTTCTCCATCTCCTTAAGTTTGCGGTCCCTTCACCAACTTCGGAGACTTGCGATGGAATAAGTCATTTATTGCCGGTCTTCATGAATGGCTTTAGTTACCATAACCTGTTTGCATTGTTACATTTGCTGGTGTTGCCACTGGACAACTGTAGTAACCATGCAACTCTAGAAAGTCTGTGGTTTTAGACTAGGCATTAAGAGTTTGTTTTATAGAGGAGTCTTGATCTTGTTCCTGGATGTCAGGTCAACAGATTTCGATAATTTGAGCACTACTATTAGATTGATGAGTGATGATTAAGAAAGTAATTATCCTTTTGTCTCCTAGCTTTCATTTACTTTTCGTCTCCTTTGACTTTGTAAGAACCATCATCCGAAATAGCAACTTTCCTATTTACTTTAATTCAGTTAAAATTCGTATTATCTTCTCCACCCTGACTGTTGGTGGGACCAGTTTCTTTTGTCTTCTATATGTTGTGTCTATCTTGGAATTTCCTTGTTGATTTTTTACTTTTTCTGGTTCCAGCATCTGCTGGTTTGATATTTTCAGCCATTTTTTTTTATTTGATCTTCTGCTGGTCATAGTGCACCAAACCCCAGGCAAACATTTTCTGGCCTTCTCATGCTACTTTTGATCTACTTATTGCACCATAAATGTTTGTCACCCTGCTTGCCAAAATTGGGAGTAGCCATGGGTGCAGGGAGGCAGATATTTTAGAAACACTTTTAGTAGGGGAGTATTGAGGAAGCAGGTTGGGCTTGAGATTCCAAGAAGATTCTGAAGCGGCTGCATTACCCTGGTAGTTAGATTTACACTGGTTCATCTGGTACTCTACAAGTTAGTTTTACTTTATTGATGCCCTTATTTTTCATGCTACTCAGATTTGATTAATCCTACCACAATCACAATTCCAAGATTCTTTTGCCTTTGGGTTCTGCTATCTTTCTTGAGTTTGCTGTATTCTTCTTCAAGTTGATATATTGATATATGTCCATCCTTATTGTTTCACATTTCAGTCATGTTGAGGACCTGTCTTTACCTCATTTCAAGCTTCCAGATACTTTTGATCTGTAGCACTCTCAGCCTGTCTTGTCATCTGAATTCTGCCTTTTGCTTACATCATTTTGACCATGATGAATGTTTTGATCAGTCGATATCATTTTCCATTTTGCACCATTTGATCAATTCAATTTCAAGATTGGTAAATAACCTTCATCTTCTTGGACTTTCTATATGTTGTAATTTATGTGGTTTAGGATAATGCAGGATTGTTCTCCCTGCCTTTCACTATTACTTGATAGTATTATAACTGATCTCACCTCACTTGCTTAATTTTGGATTGCTATCCATTTACTTATCATACTTGCTGTTTCTACACCTTGAAGACATAGATCCACGCACCTATAATATTGTCTACGTAGTCATGTGTATTTGATTCATATAATATGTATCTCTTCTTGTCACATTGTTTGAGCATCCTTGCTGCGAGATGAAAATTGTCATCCCATTAACTACCTGTCTTGTTTGCAGCTTGTTTGTCATATGATTCTAGATTAGTACCATCTTTGTTGCTTAGCTCTTTTGCTTTCTGGCATCATCTAACCAAGTATCTCTTATAGAATCAGCTAACCAACTTTGCCACATGTGCAATTCGTCATGTAGTTTACTATATACCGAGTCAAGCTTACCAGCACTGGTCTTAATTTTAGATCTAGATGTTCATGCGGTCAATCAAATTGCTTTTTGAGGCTTTAGTGGTGGATGAATCATAGTTACATAACTGTAATGTGATTCAACTTCTTTATTGCAAACAAATTCTCTGGTTGCTACCTGTGTTGCTCACAAGTTTATCACTAGAAACGCACTTTGTTGGCCTACTTCCTCAATATTCTGTTTACAATGTTCATGGTCAAGTATTAGTGCTCGTGCTTTCTTTAATATAATCTCAGCTCGTGCTTTCTTTAATATAATCTCAGCACACAATCCATTGTCATTACCAGTCTACAGTATTACTATAATGCTTGTGACCTCCTATGAGTGCTCATGCCTTCATGAACACAATCTTAATCCACAATCCATAGTTATCACCAATCTTGTATAACTATCGAGCCATTTATATCTTGACCAGCTTTGGTGGCAGCAAAGTAGCAGTTGTCTGTGTATGCATTCTGTGTTCTATGCTCCTTTTTTTTTAGTCCTTTTTCGCCGTCTGTTTGTATTTATTTCATAGGGGGGTGGGGATTGGTTATGATATGTCTTTGCCTATATCAATATGTTCACTCTCTTATTGTCTATTTGTTGTTTTACAGTCTATATTGTATTATGTTTGCCTAGGGATTGATCATGATATGCCTGGTGCAATTGCCTATTCTATTCATGTGGCTTCCATGGTGTATATGATCAGGGACGATTTGAGAAGCAACCAATAACAAAGCCGAATGCAAAGCCACACAGAGGTTATACGAATTTGCTCCGCAGAAGATCCCACGTGGGTTCAGAATTAAATTCATGGAAAAGATTCTATAGTACTGTTTCATGTCGTATGGGATTTTCTTTTTCCGTTCCACTTCTCACGCATAGTGGAAGTTGTGGTGGGCTCGGGTGGTTGTTGCAACATTTTTCCATTTTAAGAATCCGTTTCATTCTGTTTTTCAGCTAGATCGTGCTATTTTTCTATTTTCCACTAACTGTACGTGCCAAGGAGATCTCGATCTGTGTGGGAGTTCCTTGGCCTATAAATACCTCTTTTGAGGGGTTGTAGATGGGAAGGAAACAGGGAGATCCCAACAACAGTCTGCTGTCTTCATTTCTGCTAGTCTCTATTTTTTCATATCTCTATATGGATCAAGTTTTGGTGTCAGAGGATGGTTCTAGGCTGTGTATGGTCCATACGAGGGTTGTACACTAAGCGATCGGCAAACCCCTCACCATCTTGACAAAGCACCGACGACCATTATAGTCGAAGATGAGTTCTCTGGAGGAGACTAGTTCGACGAACGAGCTGGCCGTGGAGAACAAGAAGATGGGGGACTTGATGGCTACCATGCTGGCTCGAGTGAAGAACATCGAGAAGAACCAGCAATGGCCACTTACTCCACCGATTGATCTGACAACAGCCATAGAACACGAACAGACGATGAAGGCTGGCAGTAGCCTTCCCCCAAAAGCACGTGACCCCCACAAAGGAGTTCCATTGGGGCCATTCGAGCGCGACGGGGTTGGACTTCGACATCGACTCCATGAGCATCGCTGGCGAGAAGCTGCGATCATTCAAGATCGAGGTGAAAATTGACATCCCTTCGATGGCACAGTGGATGCCGTAAAGTTGGATGCCTGGATTGACCGGTTGCAGACTTTATCCTTTATGGGTACGGTAGTGAAGATCGGATTGCATTCGCGTGATTGAAGCTGACCAACGACACCTTAGTATGATGGAACACGTACCTTTACACCAACGACGGTGCAAAAGTTGAGTAGAGTGCATTTAAGCGCCTCCTCCATCAGGAGTTTTACCCTATGGGGTATTCTCAGAACTGGTGGATGCGCTGGTATAACCTGAAGCAAAGCTAGAACCAGTCGGTGCAGGAGTATACCACTGAGTTCTGGGCATCTCCCTTGACAATGAAGATGTCTTTACCAAGTTCATCGCTGGATTGCACAAGCAAACTCAGGTCGAGCTTCTCCTATACAAAATGACGGACATCTTCAGTACCAGCACTACTGTCATGGCCATCGAGCTAAAGAACAAGTTTGGTGGTCATAGAGATACTGAAGGGTCCAAGGAGGGATCTCTAGAAAGAAGAATGGCGATGGTAACTCTTCTTCTTCCTCTTCCTTCTCTAAAAGTGATCTGTATTGCGATCATTGTAAGGTTACAGATCACACGAAGGATAAATACTAGAAGCTCCATCCGAAGCTAATGCCAAAGAGGCTAAGGGAGAATAATAAAACCAAGCGCACGGCGGCTGCCATGGTGGCGAGTGAAGGTGAACGGCTCGAACCGATTTCAAAGGCAGACACGAGCCTATCTCTGATGGTCAGGCCGAAGCAGATTGGTCCAGGTCCGTCGACTGAAAGATGTGCCGCAAAGAAACCTTTCACCCTCAACATTTAGGTCAAGAATGAGATCATCGGCGCCATCATCGACACCGACAGTCAGAAGAATTTGATCTCGGCGAGCTTTGTGTAGAGGCTTGGCTTGGAGATGACACCACACCCATGCCCCTACCTGCTGGGGTGGATCACGAAGGACGTGGGCTAGATGGTTGACCGCCAGTGCAAGCTCCGCTTCGCCATCACTGGCCGCTACATCGACGAGGTGGTGTGCGAGGTGGTACCCTTGGAGATCTGCTAGGTGATATTTGGCAATCCGTTCCTATATGAATGGGATGCTCACGTCCACCTGCAGGCACAGGAGTATGAGCTCACCAAAGATGGGAGGAAGTTTATCATCAGTCGAGAGCGAACGCACCAACCAGCCGACCTAATGACCGTTTGCCAGGCAAAGCGGTTGGTAAATGTTTGTTGGAAATTTGTGTTGGTGATGATCCGTCCAATGGCCCTTACTGTCAGGGTCCTTCCTATACTAACATTGTCCTGTAGGAAACAGGAGGATGAGATGGCCAAACTCCTTGGCAACCACTCGAGGCTTTTTGAGGAGGCCCATGGGTTACCGTCGAGTCGAGCAATGGAGCATGAGAGCCAGTTCATCTCCAATGTGCCGCTTCCTAATCTTGGCATGTACAGGAACTTCGTGATGGAGAACAAGGAGATCAAGCGATAGGTGGCTAAGCTACATGAGAACGATGTCATCAAGCCAAGCAGCTCCCCTTGCGGTTCATCAGTGGTGCTGGTGCCGAAGAAGGATGAGGGGTGGCGGATGTGCGTTGACTATCGCACCCTCAACAAAATTATCATCAAGAACCAGTACTCGCTTCCCCACATCGATGACCTTCTCGACCAACTGAAGCACGCGAAGGTCTTCACCAAGCTGGATTTGAAGTCTGGCTACCACCAAGTCTGGATCCGTGAAGAGGACACCTAGAAGACCGCATTCAAGATGTGGCAGGGGCTCTTCGAATGGCTTGTGATGCCGTTTGGTTTGTGCAATGCCCTCGTCATGTTCATGCAGTTGATGAACGACGTGCTGCGACCCTTCCTCGACGACTTCATCCTCATGTACCTCGATGACATCCTTATCTTCTCTGCTTCCTGAGAGGAGCATGTGGTGTACATCAAGAACGTCCTAGAGGTGTTGAAGTAGCACCAACTATGCTTGAACCGTAAGAAGTGCGAGTTTGGGCGCTCTTCTCTGGTGTACCTCGGCTTCATGGTGGGTAACGGCAAGCTCCGCATTGACCCCGACAAGGTGCACGCAATCCGGGAGTGGCCACTGCCATAATCTGTGATCGAGGTGAGAAGTTGTGGGAGCATGCCAATATCTTCAAAAATTTATCTAGAATTTTTCTATTTTGGCTTCTCCTCTTTATGTTTTGGTGGAGGCGAACAGCAAGTTCGAGTGGATGAAGAAATGCAAGGATGCCTTCCAGCTTTTGAAGAGGAAGATCAGCGAGGTGCTTGTCCTAGTCTTGCCAAGTCTTCAGCGACCGTTCGAGCTCAAAGTAGATGCGTCGGGTTACGCTATGGGGTTTGTTTTGCTACAGGACGGTCGGCCCACGGCGTATCACTTGGAGATGTTCCAGGGCTTCCAGCTCAACTATCCGACGTATGACAAGAAGCTCTTAGCCCTACACCAGGTGGTGAAGAGTTGGCAATGCTACCTCTTGGGGAAAGAGACGGTGGTGCACACTGACTACCGATTGCTTTAGTACCCCAAACACAGCAAGCTAGACACATGAAGTAGATGACGTACTTCTAGCAATATAACATCAAGTACAAGAAGGGTGCACAAAACAAACTGGCGGATATGCTGTCGCGGCCTTGTGTTTATCTGTTCTTATGCAGATCCAATCGGTGTTGCACGAGTATGCTGATATGTACAAGATGGATCATGATTTTTGGGATGTTTTGGAGGATGTCGAAGCGAGAAGGCCCACGGAGTTTGCCTTGCGAGGCGGGCTTCTCTATAAAGACACGCAGTTGTGCGTGCCAAAAGCAGCAGATCGGATGAAGTGGATGAGAGAAGTGCAGACCTCGAAGGTAGTAGGCCACTTCTGGGTGAACAAGACGGTGGTGAATCTTCATCGCTATCTCTATTAGCCCGAGATGTAGTAGGATGTGGCCCAATTCGTGAGGGGCTGCATGTTGTGCAGCTGTTCCCAGCCAAGCAATCGGAATTGGGGGCTGTACAAACCCTTGCCGGTTTTAAGTCAACCTTGGGAGTATCTCCATGGATTTTTTGGGAGGTCTTTCGAAGATGCGGAAGGGGCACGACTACCTGTTCGTGGTGGTTGATTGTTCTCGAAGATGGTGGTGCTGATCCTATGCAAGAAGACAATCATTGGAGAGGAGGTGGCACGGCTATATTTTTGAAATGTGTGGACTCATTTTGGGCTATCTAGCTCGATTATGTCCGACTACGACAGTTGATTTTTAACCACTTTTTGGAGGTCCTTATGGTCTATGATGGATACACATCTGCAAAGGAGCGTAGTATATCATCCTCAAACCGATGGCCAGATAGAGGTCATCAACTGTACCATGGTACATTTGCTGTGGGGCTACCACACTCAACATCTTAAGACTTGGGATGTAAGTTTGCCTTATTTGCAGTTCGCGTTCAACAGGGCAGTGTGCAATTCTACATTGAAGCCCCCTTTTGAGGTGTGCTTGGGCTATTTGCCATAAAGTCTTTTTGACTTGGAGTTTACGATGAGCATTACACCACAGACATCCAAGGAGGAAGGGACCATTGCAAGAGCCCAGCGCTTTTTAGAAGAGATCCATCAAGTGCATAGTCAAGCGGAGCAGCAGTTGTAGAGAGCCCAGCAGAAGTACAAGGAATGGCATGATTGACATTGAGTGGAGGCTAATTTTTGGGAGGGCGATCTGGTGTGGTTGCACCTCGGGAAAGAGCGGCAAAAGGGAGTTGGGGGGAAGCTGAAGCCTGTCCGATACGACCCCTTCAAGATCCTTTGGAAGATCGGTGACAATGCTTTCTAGCTAGAGTTGCCGGCCTACATGAAGATCTACTTGGTCATGAACGTCAGCAACTTGAAGCCTTCTAAGCCGTCGATGCTGGATGACGAGCCGGAGGAGATCTTGCTGTCGGTGGACGATTTGGTCATTGATTGGGAGATGATGCTAGTGGAGGACACCATTCTGGAGAAGATCACTGAGATGCGCTAAGGATAGCGAGAAGCCTTCCGAGCCGGATGGAAGGGCTAACGTCCGAGCATGGCCAAGTGCTTCAACCAGGAAGCTGGCCAAGCCGCGTTTCCCCATCTTCAGTTCTAGATCCAGTAGGAGCTGGCTCCTCTAAAGAGGAGGAGAGCTATGATTAGGGACGATCTGAGAAGCAACCAATAATGAAGCCGAATGTGAAGCCACATGGAGGTTACACGGATTTGCTTCGCAGAAGATCCCATGTGGGTTCAGAATTAAATCTGCAAAAATGATTTCACAGTACTATTTGATGTTATACAGGATTTTTTTTTTCCCATTCCACTTCTCACGCATAGTGCAAGTTGTGGTGGGCTCGGGTGGTTGCTGCAATGTTTTTCCATTCCAAGAATCCATTTCGTTCTGTTTTTCAGCTAGATCATGCTATTTTTTTGTTTTTCACTGACTGTACGTCCCAAAGAGATCCCGATCTGTATAGGAGTCCCTTGGCATATGAATACCTCTTTTGAGTTGTAGGAAGGAAGGAAATAGGGAGATCCCAACAATAGTTCACTGTCTTCATTTCTGCTAATCTCTATTTTTTAGGTCTCTATACGGATCAGTATATGGTTGTAGGATTTTATACATGAATTAGTAAAACAGCATCCTTCAGATGCACGGAGAGCTGTGGACCTGTAAAGCTTATTTTAGACTTGTCTAGTTGCCTGGTACCGTTTATGTTCCCAGATTTGTAGTTAACTGACAGTTCTTATTTTTTAGTGGGTTATTTGTAGTCAAGGGCTAAGACTAGAAGATTGTGGACCTTCTATGACAACTAGATCAGGACTGTAGCAATATCAGTCATGGTACTTGTTTTGCTGAAGAGTACCTTTATGTCACAAGGGCAGCTTGAGGATTTTAGGATCTAGTTAGGGTTTCTACACTTATAAAGCTTGAGTGCCTCTATGGTACTTGTTTTTCTACCACTCATCATAATTCAGTCTTAGATGATTGGAATAGATTGAAGGCTTCTTTCTTTTCAATTGACAGCATGGGGCTCTCTTTTTCTCCCTCTCCATTCTCTTTATTTCTTCTCGTTTCTCTCTGTTCTGGTCTCTTAGTGCTTTGTTCCTTTTCTTATATTGTTTTGCTTATTAATTATTTATTTTGCTAGAAATTTCTCATGTTCTGCTGTTCGACTATTTTTTCACTAGAAATTAACAAAAGTTAGTTTACCTTGCATATCTTTTATGCTGTTCATATGTATGTCACAAGTGTGGGTTAATTTCATATTTATTGTAAGATAGCTCTCTTTGGATGCTTTCTGCAATTTTCAGTCAGTCAAAAATCTGGCTTTTTGTTACTACTGTGCTATAGAACTGCTAGAAATCCTAATATAGTGCTTTTGGCACTTGCTTTTTATGGTTCAAGCCTGCAAAAAATTTAACACCTATAGGTTCTCTTCAAATACTCAAATTCTTTGTGGAAGGGCCTTTGAACCCTCTTATGTACGGACCTAACCCTTGAGTTGCATCACCTACTATATAGTCTTAACAGGATACAGCTTTCTCTAGATTTGTTCTAGCCCATTCTCCTTAGTTTTGAGTAGTATTGAACGCCATTAATTTTTTATTCTCCTTAATTTATGAGGTTTTATAGTGTCACAGAATTGCTTGAAGATTCAGTTATGTAGTTGCCTGTCTTTTTGCTTTTTTTCCCCTGAGGTCATACAGATCAGTGGTCCTGTGTTTCAGTTATTGGATTGGATATGTACCTTCTAAGTACCTTTTGAGGCTTCTGCTGCATTAAAATACAAACCTTATAATGGTCTTTTGAATTTCTTGCAGGTGAAGGCTTTATATCTGAAAAATTTGCCGGAGAATGTTACATCAGAAAAGTTGAGGGAACTTTTTGAACACCACGGAGAGGTCACAAAAGTTGTTCTGCCTCCTGCTAAAGCTGGGCAGAAGCGAGATTTTGGATTCATCCATTTTGCTGAGAGATCTAGTGCATTGAAGGCAGTTAAAGGAACAGAAAAATATGAAATTGATGGTAACTTTCTTAGATATTGTCTTAAGCATTAAACAATTGGCAACTAGTTGCATCATTGCAATTCCTGACATACCTCAAGATAAAATCTTTGCTACCAACCAACATATCTTATATTTGAGTTATCTGTTAATTGATATAAATGGGGTGATATGAACTTTAGTCATTTCTTGCTGGCTCTGATGTGTTTGAACGCATCTATACTCCATTTAACATGTATAACCATAATTATATTGTTCTTACAATGCTGCTATATAAATTTTAATGAACTTAGAGTGAGGATGGCCATTTAAATTATGTCGGCATGCTCTATCTGCTAAATTTTTGGGATGACCATAATTTTTCAGATACTATTTATGACTAACAGATAAACTTAAACCACAGGGCATGTTGTGGATGTCGCCCTAGCGAAACCTCAGGTTGAGAAGAAACCTGATTATGCTTCAAATTCATTCAAACCAGGGCTTCTTCCGAGTCTCCCTCCATATCCAGCTTATGGTTATACTGGGGACCCATATGGGGCCTATGGTGGTGGATATGGCGCAGCCGGATTTGGCCAGGTTGGATTCCCCTTGCCGCTACATTTGGGATTGTTCATGTAGTTTCTGCCATCTTTTTTTCCCCACCACCAACTGCTTTTATGAAATTAATGAGATTCTGCACATTCCTAGTTGAAATTGTTTGATGTTTGTAACTGTGTGCAGCCAGTGATATATGGTCGAGGACCCACTCCAGCTGGGATGAGAATGGTGCCAATGGTACTTCCTGATGGTCGACTTGGTTACGTTCTGTGAGTACTAGTAATTAATCTTGTATATGGAACACTTTATCCTTGTCTTGGCACCTGATATTGATCCAGTTATCCATTATTTGTTTTGCATGGTAAATTTTTTAGACAGCAGCCTGGTGCACAAGCTTCACCACCGCCTCCTCGGAGGAGTGATCGCAGTGGTGGCTCAGGTGAGGGTGGAGGAAGGGGCAGCGATGGGAACCGTGGGCGCCGATACCACCCTTACTAAACTGGTATTAAGTTTGCAGCGTCAAATGAAGACATCATGCGAACGTCTTCACCGGCTACTCTTCCTTTTTGGCCATTAATCCAGATAGGCCATAGTTTTACAAGTGTATAAATGTATCATCGTCCGGGTTCCATACCTAACATCTGATCAATACAAGCACAAGATTGTTGTACTGGTTCCTTCTTTCAAGTTTAGTTTGTTTGCATTTCCATAAATTAAGGGATGACATGTTCTTTGAAATACATAGCAACAAACTTTGGATCAGTTTCTTTAATTTGTTTAATCTTACTATGGATGCTCCTTGCTAGTCATGTAATTTTCTCTGGATCCATTTCTTTAATTTCCTTAACCTTCTTAATTTAGAGGACTCCATTTCTCATTCTCATCTCATCCCTAACATAATTATATTTAGCTTGACACATGCTTGTACGCATTTATTAACAAAAAGAGAGAATATGGGAAGATAAATAATAAACTTTTTATTTGTAAATAATAAATAATACATGTTAGAGGAAGGTTTTGAACCCACCAATGTATTTTGTTCTTAAGACTGGATGTACTGATGGTAATGTCATGCATGTAAGGTAAGCTTTCCTTTGGCCTTTTAATGGATTTTCTGTATTGCAAAAAGAAGTACGGTGGAGCAGCACCAGCTCGGAGAAGCAGATTCCAGCTTATTCCAACTTGGTATCAACAGCATGGGTAGCGGCACCAAAATCTGTTATGAAGTAGTCCGGTCGAGAATGAAGCAGTTCAGAAAAGATCTTCTTTATGGAGTCTGCTAGCCATTACCAGTCTTGGGAAATACACAATTCTTTTTGTGACCACCTCTGAGGTTGAGAATGAACTTTTTTGTAGACCTGGCATTCGTATCATCGAAATGTGAAATGAAATCCATTGTGTTCCTTTGATGTTATTCATCTTAGAAAATCCTGTACTCACTTCACATCATAATTAGAAGCATCAATACAAGAGTAATTAGTAAAGACAAAATTTTAACTGAAGTAGACTATGAACATATACACTTTGTGTTGCAGTGCACACAGGAGCTAAATAATTCCTTCAGATCGGAGCTTTTCCAAGCAACTGAAGGATGCAGGACTGTTTACCAGCTATGACAAAACAAAAGCCACCGTCAACAACCCTGTAGAAGGCATGATACAATGCTTTGGGTCTCAGAAGTTGTAGTTGGTGCCTAGTCTTTTTCAAGTTTAGGACAAACAGTGGAGCTGGGGTTGGCCATAGAAGCTGTGGAAAAACTCATGGTTAGGAAGTGCAGGAGGAAAATATTACTGTTTAATTTATCACAAATCTTTAAGACACACACATCAGTGTGCCAAGGCTGCTTTGAAAGGTGGTCCTCTTCAAAAGGAGGTGGTACTTGACCATACACTATCTCACAACTCATATCCTCAAAATCTGGATAAAATTCAAATGTTTATTAATTAAAAGATCACAAGGGTAAGTGATGCAGAATTTTTTGAAATTACTGCACATGACTGCATAAGATTTCACAACCATGAATCATTGTAGAAATAATGGTAAAGGTTAATCCGAGATGATAAAGACCCACAAACACATGATTGGATCTGAGAACTTAATCGTAGTGAAATAATGTTAACTAGAGACTTTCTTTTCAAGATTTTATGTTATTAGTGTTGTGAGGTCTGGCAAGTACGTCCAGGACCAAAAATGATATTAAAGCGTTCCCCAAAAATAGAACTTGCATTTTAAGATGCATATTTTTGATAATATTCAGCCTTATGTTTCAGCGAGTGTTGAACTGAGACTACAGGAGAAACAAGTTTGCTGGAAAGGTCAACTTAGGACAAGGATATGCCTCTAACTGACTAACATGATCTCCTGTCTTACTTATTCTTGATTTCAGGCGCTTGACCTTCGCTTGTGGATTACCCATAGTCTGTCAAATGATGGCATACAAATATTCTTTTGTAGGTTATGGGACCACCGATTGCTATGTCTGCTATCAAAATTTTGCATATTCTTCTTTCAGCTGTGACAACTTTGCTTCTCTCTGTGTCTATCTGTCTATCTTACTGTCTGTTAAGTTAATTGAACATCTAATATTCTTGCAGAGAAACTTCAGATATCGGAAAATAAGGAGACCAACCCTTGTATCCTTTGATGGCTTCTTAGAGGAGAAAATTTGTTTAAACAACTGTAAAAAATTCATGTTGTTCCATTCAACTGAATAATTCCTTCTCATCAACACATAGATTTGACTATTCAAATGAAGAAACAGGCTACATAAATTCTCCCTAAAAACATATATATTTGCAGAAGAAAAACTTGTATTTGTATACATACAAAGTGTCATGAAGCAGGCTCACATACTTGGGTTCATGTTTCAGGAAGTCCAAATTCATTGGTAAAGAAATCTTGGTTTGAAATCTTGCACATATTCACACACATTCCAACAAATCCACTGTTCTCCAAGTAGCTGTACAGATGAATAAATGGAAGATTAGAACATCTGCTTGATTTTCTCAAATTTAATCAGATAACAAAATTTGAATATCAGATTTTTAATCCATTTATAAGATTTTACTCAAGATAAAGAACAATTCTACATGTAGGCTAATTCTTCATGAATAATAATCTTCAAAACAACTGAAGGAGACAGTGACAACCCTGCACTTCTCTATATCCAATACCACTTCTGTGCCTCACCCCCTTTAACTTCCACCTCTACAACCCAATAGATGCTCAGCCCTCAATAAAACATATCAAAGATGTTTATATCAGCATAACAAATCGCTTTCTTGTTCATCCACACAGGAGATGCTTTTTGTCTTTAACAGCATCATAAAAGCAGATGATGGTAAAATAGATAAACGTCATGGACTAAAGGTTCACCAAGCATGTATCATATTAGAAATTATATGGCATCCAGACCAAGATAGATGACATGTGCACATCTTAGTAACAGGGTGCAGGGCTCTATCAGCAGCATAAAAATTGCATAACGCACATAATTTATAGAACTCGCAATAACAATAAACATAAATGCAATCTACGGAATCTATAATCAGTGACAGGAATATACATGGGTATATTGTTGTACTTACCCTTCTCAGTGATACACTTATCCTTTAGGAAAATTAGATATTTTATATATGCAAATTAACAAGCATGAAAAAACACAGAGTAAGTAATTACCAAGTGGAATCAGATGCAAAGAAATAATATATATATATGAAATAAAATTTGACTTGAATATATATATATATATGTATATAATCAGGTTACAGCCATTAAATTTCTTTTAAAAATTTATTGAGGATCAGATGACTGCCATGCTTGTAATTAATGTTTGTCTTTAAGATGACTTTTGTTAAAAAAGAAAAATGGAAACTAGAATATGAGAATAACACAAATTTTTGAACAAGGGAAATAGTAATGTATTAGATGTGCATTTATATAATTCTTTCAGATTTTCCCCAAATGATAAGCATGAGAGAACAATATGTTTAGTTTGGAGGAGGACTTCTCAAGGAATCTGAAGCAGCCAAAGCACCTAAGAGTAGAATATAGGTTCCTGATATCAGCACCATCCCCAAAGAGTAAAGCATAAATTCCTCATATCAGCATTCACTAGATAAGCAGGGCATACTCACATTTGTTAGAAAGCTTCAAGTATTGGCTAACATATGAAGACAAAATCTACTGTGGAAAACAACATTTTCAGTTTATAGCTGGTTCAATTCTGAAACAAGAATTAATTGCAGGCTTATATCATATAAAGGTGGCACAACTTATAATTTATAACTACGTTAAAAATTTTAATAAGCCAACACAACTTATAATCTATAACTAAGTTAAAAATCTTAATAAGCCAGTGAGTACCTCAGATGGACCAACCAATAGGTGGAAGAAAGGCACTGTAAATGCAGCATTAAATTCAGCTGCCTTTGTTTCTTGAAGGTAAATGGAGGAAGTGAGACGCTGTCACCAGCTTTATTAGTAAGAAGAATTAATACAAAATATGGTGATGGTCACAGTGGAAGGCGAAAGATGAAAAGGAAGATACAAAGAAAGTTACAAAAGAGTCAGCAAGGAGTGATCTGCAACAAGGGAGACAAGGAACTTGAGAGGGATCGATGGCTGTCCACCTTAACTTGTCCAAGCATAAGTTTCCCCACCAGGGTCCATGGTTCTTGAAGATTTTCTATCAAGGAAAATTCATGAGTTCCATTTGTGCCAAACTTGCCAATGCATTGCCATAAGAAGTTGATCACAAGCCTCCTCGGCAACAATTTGATTTTCTTTAATCTCCAAGTTGTCCAAAGAGGACGAAGGTCTGGGGGCTAGTCATTCAATTTCAACATCAGTTCAGTGATGACCAAATGCTTCTAGTAAACAGGCATTTGAGGAATAGATACTTTGCCCATGCAATGGGCAACCTGAGGTGACCATCCAAACCCTTTCACAAAAGCATCTCCCGTATGCAGTCTATTCTTCAAGGCAAGGCGTAGGAACATTTTAACTTTCTCTGGCATAGCTGTCTTTCGTAGGATAGCTGTCTTTAATATTGCTTTGCAGTAAGGGTAAAGAATACCATGTTATTGATGAACTTATAGTAATAGTCAACAGTGAAACTACCACTCCGTGTAAGGTTCCACACCAATAAGTCTGCTATTCTAGAGGGTTTAATGGGGACACGAGATCCTCCAGATTTTGTAGCTATCTTGGTTCATGAAGGGAAAGCAGGCTTTGCAATCTTATGTTCCATCTCAAAGATCTCCTATGCCATCAGTGCAACAGATATTAACCTTTACAACTCTGCAACAAAGCTCTTCAAAGATAGCAGACAACAGCACAGATCCAACCCAAGAGTCTTACCAGAAACGGATGTTAATTCCATTACCCAACTTAAAAGAAGTACAATTCCAAAAAGCTTCAACTTCCTTGCAGATACCCTACCAAATAGGTGAAACATTGGCCAAGGATCTTTTAACATGCATTGTAGCATAATAAGCACTTGATTTGATTCCTTCAAGGTGCATCCGACCCTTTAATTAGCTTCCAAGCCTATTTTGATAACAAAGCGAGATTCATATTTTTGATATACCTTGGACCCAGACCCCCTTTTCATACTTCTTCCTTTGCATGGTAGATGTCATAGCCCCATTAGCTGGATTTTGGGATGGCACGGGCTGATGCCTTTGCCGTGCGAATTCCAGGTGTGCAAGGGCTTGGCTGGAGCTTTGCAGGAAAAGGCATCGGGGAATGGTCTGGTGCTCGGGTGGCCAGGCCAAGTAATGGCACCAGCGGACGGGTGCCAAGGCGGCAGCAGCATGGCGCACAAGGGTGCGCATCGCAGGGAGTGCGCATCACCAAGGCAGGGCCGTGGCAAGGCGCGTGCAAGGGCACGCACGGCACGGCACGGCACGCATGCATGCAAGGGGATGCGGGATGGCTGGGCGTGCAGTCTGACGCACATACATGTGGGTGTGCGGGCGGTTTTCTGCTGGCCAAGTGTGCACCAGGGCGCGCACACCAGAGATGCACAACCTGGTGCTTAGGCGCATAAGACAGAGGGCTTGGGGGTGAAAAATTGGTATGCTGGCTGGAAATCTGAGTAGGCTGGCGATTGCCTTCAGTTGCCTTAAACAAGTGCTATCTAGAAATGAGACAGCAGTAGTTGGGGGAGTTTTTAGTAGTTAACTCCCAACTTCTTGGAGCAGTTGGGCTCTCAACAGATGGGAGACGGTTCCAAGGTGGTTCCCAACAGTTGGAAATAGTTATCCACCGCTTATGTAAGCCATACTTGCTAGCTTGTAGCAAGTAGAGTAGGTATGTTTTGAAAAAATCTAAGAGATTGTGGGTGGGTCTCTTGTATCCAGAATTCTGTGAAAATTGAAATAAAAGAAATGCATAATGTTTCCTCTATGTGCCTTGAACATCTTGTCCCTATTCCACTTGATATGTGCATTCTATGGGGTGGGGAGTGCTAAGAGGCTGAACTAGATAGCAGTCTAGTGCCGCACAAGACTTGTATTCTCACAAAAATTTTGGACGAGAATTAGCCCTATGACAGTTGGTATCAGAGCTCTTTCGATGGGATTTTGGCTAGATATCAGTGCCAAAGCTCATGCCTGTAGGTGGCAACAATATGAAAGCTATCCGTGAAAGACTGTCCCAGTTGGAGGCAATGATTGGGGTGCCTCAAATCGATGTTGATGAGTCTTTGTGGTCCTGGGTTGAGAACTCACTGGCCACATTGGCTTTGTTGCAAGAAGCCCTCGCAACAACGCAGCAACGCATGGAGGAGATGACATTTGATGTCAGATGCCTAAAGACAGTTCTGCAGAACCCCTCACGAGGAGATGGTGCCGTCAAGATGAAGGTTCCTAACCCAAAACCTTTTAATGGTACTCGGAGTACCAAAGATATGAAAAATTTCTTGTGAGACATGGAGCAATATTTTAATGCTGCACATGCTCCTGAAGTGGAGATTTCCATCACCAGCATGTATTTGGAGGGGGATGCCAAACTCTGGTGGAGAACTAGAATGAAAGATATTGTTAGGCCAAGAATCGATGCGTGGGAGATGTTAAAGCAGGAATTGAAAGATCAATTCCTCCCTTGCAATACAGCATGGGTTGCAAGGGACTCCCTAAAGGAGTTGAGGCAAATCGGTTCGATAAGGGAGTATATGAAGGATTTCAACTCTCTTATGCTCGACATCATGGATATGTCAGAGGCAGATGAGTTATTTAATTTCTTGTTTGGCCTTCAACTATAGGCGCAATTGGAATTGTGATGTCAAGGTGTTAAAGACTTGCCTACCGCATTGGCTGCCACTAACGGATTGGTGGATTTGAGAATCAGCAAACCCATTAATGGTTCTTCAACAAGCAAATCTAGATTTGCTGAGAAGAGCCACAAAAAGAAACCAAAGTTCAAAGATATTGGAGAGAGACAGAGTAAGAATGCTGATAAAGGGAAGGCAAAGGTGGAGGGTTCCCACCAAAGGAGGGATCAAGCCAACCCCCATTCTGGCTGCTTCATCTGCAACGGCCCTCATCTTGCCCGAAACTATCCCAACAAGGATAAGATCAATGCTATTATTGCCAAGGGGGCTCGTAATGATGATTCTGATTCAGAGGCCACACAATGAGTTGTACCATTGCAATTACTTGATACAATTCGAGTGAAAAAAGCTAAGGAATGCCCCAAACTGATGTTCATGCAAATAGGAGTCAATGAACATCAGATTTTAGCCATGGTGGACACTTGTGCCACTCACAGTTTTATGGCTGAAAGGATTATGACCACTCTATGCTTGAGTATGGGAAAACACCCAAGCCACATCAAGGCAGTCAATTTCTAAGCCCAAGCTGTGAGGGGCATGGCCTTTGATATCCAGGTGACCGTCGGTGGATGGGACAGTCGGATGAACCTAATGGTGGTTCTGCTGGATGACTTTGACTTGATCCTTAGCAATGACTTCTTTGTCACTGCCAAAGTGGTGATATTGCCATACTTGTTCGGATTGCTAATCCATGATGAAAAGAAATTTTGTTTTGTTACAGGGTGCAGCATTCCTTCTGATACTGGAGTTTGTGAATAGAAGGTGGAGATGGTCTCCACCACACAATTGGCCTGTGGCTGGAAAAGGGGCCAAACAACCTACCTTGCTGCCCTCATTAATATGGGCCCAGAGGAGACAGCAGAGGTACCAAGGGAGGTGGCAGAAATTCTGCAAGAATTCGATGATGTGATGCCTTCGGAATTGCCAAAAGGGTTGCTGCCTCGACGTGCTGTGGACCACAAGATTGATCTTGTGCTTGACAGAAGACCTCCTACCAAAGCTCCCTACAGAATGTCGCCTAAGGAGTTGGCTGAATTAAAAAAGCAGTTGGGTGAATTGCTGGATACGGAAAAGAAACAACCATCCAAAGCCCCATTTAGTGCACCTGTGTTGTTCTAGGAGAAGAAGGATGATTCTCATAGGCTTTGTATGGATTACAGAGGCCTAAACAAAGTCACAATCAAGAAGAAGTACCCAGTGCCCCTAATCTTAGATTTGTTTGATCGTTTGTCCAAAGTTGCATACTTCACCAAGTTGGATTTATGATTAGATTATTGGCAAGTGAGAATTGTTGAGGGAGATGAACCTAAGACCACTATAATCATAAGGTACGGGTCATTCGAGTTCCTTATTATGCCGTTTGATTTGACAAATGCACCTACAACTTTCTGCAAACTAATGAATGATATTTTTTATGATTATATCGATCAGTTTGTAGTAATTTACTTGGATAATATAGTCATATATAGTGATTCTTTTAAAGAACACTGAAAGCATCTTAAGTTGGTATTTAATCGACTGAGGGAAATAGCTTATATGTAAAGAAAGAAAAATATGAATTCTACTGCAAGAAAATCAATATTCTTAGGCATATGGTGGGCAATGGCACAGTAAAGATAGATCGAAAGAAGGTGCAAGCCATCCTGGATTGAGCAGTACCTACAAAGGTTGCTGAATTGAGGAATTTTCTTGGTTTGGCCAACTATTACTGCAAATTTGTGGTTGGCTATTCCAAGAAGTCTGCCCCATTGACAGATTTATTAAAGAAAGATTAGTCGTGGGTTTGGATAGAAAATGTCAACATGCCTTTGAAGGATTGAAAATGACTATTTTTTCGGAACCAGTGCTAAAATTGTTCGATTTTCTGAAGCCTTTTGAGGTGCATACCGATACCTTCGACAAGGCTGTTAGGGGTGTGTTGGTGCAAGAGGGACATCTGATTGCCCTTGAAAGTTGAAAATTAAAGGAGGCGGAACAGCGGTATTCTGTCCATGAGAAAGAAAAGTTGGCTGTGGTGCATTGCTTGAGGACATGGCGGGTTTACCTATTGGGTACAAAATTCATGGTGAAAATTGATAATGTGGCTAACACATTCTTTTTGATGCAGAAAAAACTATCTCTTAGATAGGTCCGATGGCAAGAGTTCTTGGCTGAATATGACCTCGAGTGGGAGCATATACCTAGGAGGCATAATCAGGATGCTAATGCCCTAAGTCAAAAAGGCATCGTAGAGGTGGCTGCTATCATTTTCACTGTTGAAATAGACTTCACCGACAAGATTTGGGTGGCGGCTCAATCAGATAAAGACTACCAAAAGCTGCTTCAACAAGTCTGGGATGGTGTGGCCCGGAGATACTGGATTGAAGATGGCCTATTGATAGGCAAAGGCAATAGGCTGTATGTCCCTGATGGCAAGGGACTGAGGAGACAACTCATGAGAGAATCCTATGATTCCCAATGGGTTGGTCATCTAGGAAAGGAGCACATGATGGTTCTCTTATCCCGTATATTTGTATGGGTGAAGATGGAGGAAGACATTAAGGTTTATGTTCGATCTTGATGTGCCAGCAAGACAAAGTGGAGAGACACAAGGAAGCGGGTTTGCTACAATCATAACCTATTGCAAAAAAGCCATAGATTTTGGTATCCATAAACCTTATCAGTAGTTTTTCAAAGATTGAGGGTATATCTTCTGCTATGGTAGTGGTTGATCGCTTCTCCAAGTATGCTGTTTTCATCCCAGTGCCAGAAGCATGTTCAGTAGAGACTGCTGCAAATTTGTTCTATCAAAATATAGTGAAACATTTTAGTTTGCCTTTAGATATTATCAGTGACAGGGATGCTCGATTCACGAAAAGATTTTGGACTTATCTCTTTCAATTGATGGGTTTTGAATTGAAGTTTTCCACAGCAAACCATCCTTAAACTGATGGTCAGACAAAGAGGGTGAATGCTTTGTTGGAAGAGTATCTCAGGCATTATATAACAGCCAGCCAAAAAAATTGGCTGAAGCTGTTAGACACTGCTCAATTTTACTATAATCTTCATCAATCTTCTATAATAGAGTTCAATCCCTTTGAATTGACGACTAAATGACAACCTCTCACTCCTCAAGAAGTTGTCTTGCAGAAAATCATGGGAATCTGTCCAGCAGTCTATCGGTTTGTCCGAAATCAGCAAGAAATGTTGGAAGAGGTACAAGATAGTCTCAATAAAATGGCAAGAAGGATGAAGAAGTACGTTGACAAAGGGCGCAGGCCATTGAAATTCGGTATGGGAGATAAAGTCATGCTGAAACTGACTCCTCAAATGTAGAAAAAGATTGCAGCAAAAAGGTACATCGAGGTTTGATTTCAAGGTATGGTTGACCCTTTGAAGTGGTGAAGAAGGTGGCGAATGTCGCTTATCGATTGTATCTGTCGGAAAAGTTAAAGGTACATCCAACTTTTCATATGAGTTATCTAAAGCTCTTTTATGAAGATGTAGATCCTTCAAGGATTTAGATGCAACATGCCCCACCAACCATAAGGCAACAATTTGATAACGAGGTGGAGAAAATTCTTGACCATCGGACTCTAAGACACAGCAAGAAAAATAAAAGGATCAAGTATTTGGTCTAATGAAAGAGAGAACCAGCAAATGAGGCGAGTTGGAAAAAGGAGACTTTATTATGGTAGTTTGGAGAGGCAATCCAAGCTTACCTGTCACACTTCCCTTTGAGGATGTCGAGATCTTCGGGTGGAAAAGATTTATCACAGCCCCATTAGTTGGATTTTGGGATGGCATAGGCTGATGCCTTTGCCGTGCCAGTCCCAAGTGTGCAAGGGCTTAGCTGGAGCTCTATAGGAAAAGGCATCGGAGAATGGTCTAATACTTGGATGGCCAGGCCAAGTAATGGCACCAGTGGATGGGTGCCAAGGCGGCACCAGCATGGCGCACAAGGGCGCGCACCACAGGGAGTGTGCGGCACCAAGGCAAGGCCATGGCAAGGCGCGTGCAAGGGCGCGCATGGCAGAGCGCACATGCATGCAAGGAGATGCGGGATGGTCAGGCGCACATTCTGGCATGCATGCATGCGGACGGTTTTCTGCTGGTTGAGTGTGCACCAGGGCGCGCACACCAGGGGCGCGCAATCTGATGCTTGGGCACACAAGATAGAGGACTTAGGCATGCAAAATTGGCATGTTGGCTGGAAATCTGAGTAGGCTGGCGGTTGCCTTCGGTTGTCTTGAATAGTTGCTGTCTAGAAATCAGACAGCAGCAGTTAAGGGAGTTTTCAGTAGTTAACTCCCAACTCCTTGGAGCAGTTCGGCTCTCAATAGATGGGAGACAGTTTCAAGATGGTTCCCAACGGTTTGGGAAAGTTGTCCACCATCTATGTAAGCCATACTTGTTGGCTTGTAGCAAGTAGAGTGGGTATGTTTTGGAAAAATCTGAGAGACTGTAGGCGGATCTCTTGTATCCAGAATTCTGTGGGAATTGGAATAAAGAAAATGCATAATGTTTCCTCTATGTGCCTTGAACATCTTGTCCCTGTTCCACTTGATATGTGCATTCTATGGGGTGGGGAGTGCCGAGAGGCTGAACTAGACAACAGTCTATTGCGGCACAAGGCTTGTATTCTTACAAAAATTTTGGATAAAAATCAGTCCTGTGACAGTAGATACAATCCCAATTCACTAAGCAGTGGAATTCTCTGATACTTTCCTTCCCTTTTCATAGAAAAGCATGTCTCATTTGATCAATCCTATTAGCAACCCATCTTGGTAACTTAAGCATAGGCACTAAGTATGAAGACATGGCTGTTAATACAGCGTTAATGAGCATAATTCTTCCTCACAAGGATAAAAGTTTCCCTTTCCATGACACAAGTTTAGAGCTAATTTTCTCCATAAGATTAATCCAACACTACTTAGGTATGTCCTAATCGCTTGAAGGCATCCAATCTCTGTAACTCAGCTGCCCATTTGGTTGGTGGAGACAATTTCTGAAACTGCATCCACACAAATAAAAGAATAAATAACAATGGCAAGTCTCATTGGAACATCTATTTGGCATCTAAACTGATTCAAGGTGATGTGGGCTATATTCTATTCTATTAATTATCTAGGCACCAAGGAAACAATTCATCTAATTTTGGTCACCCCAAGAATTTAACTCTATTCTGCTTTCTCTTATTACTGCAGTTGGTGAGTTCTAGCAATCCAATATATACAAATACAATAAAAATCTGAGCTGGCGCACCAGTGTGCTGCATGGAAAAGAGCACCTCCCAAACCACCTCCTGCTGCTGCTTCCTTGACCTCCATCATCGCCCTCTTCTAAACATCCACAGAGCTCTCATAGTCCCATTCCCACATGCTCCTCTTGTTCTTCCCCTTGCCCACCACCAGCTGTAAACTTCTCCATCTTAGGAGCAAGCAGTGACATGAAGACCTTCTCAAACACTCCATTCCTATATTCTGTCCTTTGTCACATTGGTGCTGGAACTCCAGATGGCTCTACAATCCCCACATAAATAATTCATACAAGTATGACCACCAAAATGCTGCCTCCCTATGGGCAACCTAACAGTGGGCATGTATAGGAGCTACATGATCTATTCTCTTTCTAAAACTCTCCTTTTGAATGCCCAAATGGAGGGCTGCAACTTATGACCGCATGCAGAGATGGAACAGTAGAGTGGGAGGGGTCAGGCTCACATGTTTCAGAGACTGGAGATGTTCGTCTAGGTTTCTCAGTAAAACATGAGTTGCTGGTTTCAGAAATTCTAGCCATAAAAAAGAAGACAAGTGTGGCCTGAGATTGATCAAATAACAGTAACCTGAGATGGGAATGGTCCTGCCAATCATATAATGTGAGGCCTAGGAGGGGACACAAAAGCAAGGCTCTCTCCTGTCATTTGTCTGGAATTGTGGCTGGAGTGTGGAGTGGGGAGAGAGATTGCTGCCACAAATTGGAGGATGGGATAAAATTCATCCGTAGCCTCAACTAGTCTACATTTGCAATCACAGTATTGGGATGTGTTTGGCCCTGGGATGCTAAACTCAGTGGTTATTAATCTGCCTACTGACTTTTTGCCAGTAACTCAGTGTAATCAGAATAAACAAAGTAGCAGCTCTTGATTTATTGGCAGAGAAAAATTTCACAATCAAGTAAACTTGTCTCCTCAAAAAATTACAATTGATTAAACTCTACATTTTTGAAATGAAAGCCATCATGAGGTTAATCAAAAAATTATTAAGAGCACTGCTATGCTAACACATGTGATAATCCGGCCCAATTGGGCCCAAAACCAGCTCACAAAGCCCACCAGAGAAAAAAAAAAAAAAAAAATAGAGCAAGAAGACTCCCGATCGGAGTCTTCCTCTTCCCCGTCTCCAATCAAAAATCGGAGTCCTAGGGCCATTAAAAGATCCTAGGACGAGCTCTATAAGAACCCCCTCTTCTCCTCTAAGTGTAGATCCTTCGGTCACTGTCGATCGCCGGAGTTTTTCTCCGATTTTTCCGTTTGAAGCCACGGCCCCTCGACCTGTGCTCACCGCGATTTCACGCCGATGAGGGTCACCGGAGGTTGTGGTAAGGTCTTCCTCCTCTCCCTCTCTTCTCTCCCTTCTTCCCCCTGCCTGTGGGCACGATGGCCGGCGACGGGTGTTGCCGGATTTTGTTGGAAAAAAAAAACCCCCTGTTCTGACCGATTCTTTCTCCGATTTTCCGGCACCGACCGCCGGTACGAGCCCCTCCGAACTCGGGGGAAGACCGCCCTTGCCGCCGGCCACCGCCGGGCAAGGCGTGGCCGTGAACGGCCGGTTTAAGGAACGGGGACCTCTAGGTCCCCTGTTCCGGCCAAAGAAGGCCACGAGGGGAAAAAGAAAAAAAAAAGAGAAGGAAAAAGAAAAAGAAAAGAAAAGGAAAAGAAAAAAAAAAGAGAAAAAGGAAAAAGAAAAAGAAAAGAAAAGAAAATGCAAAATAAAAAAATAAAATTAAAAAAAATAAATAATAAGAAAAGAGAAAATTTTTCTCTCTCCCCTCTTTTTCTCTCTTTCTCTCTCTTTGCCTCTCTCTATTGTCTCTCTCTAAAAAGAAAAAGAAAAAGAAAAAGAAAAAGAAAAAGAAAAAAAAATATATATAATAAAATATATATATATATATATATATATATATATATATATATATGTGAGAGAAGTTTTTCTCATCTCTCTCTAGAATTAGACTTTCTCTCTCTAGAATTAGACTTTCTCTCTCTACTTCCTCTCTATATTTTCTCTCTCTAGATTTTCTTTCTATTTTCTCTCTCTAGACCTTTCTCTCTCATTATGAATTTTGTCTCTCTAGGGTCATTCTCTCTCTGATTGCATCACAGACCCTAGGGTAAACTTGAGATGAAAATATGATGATCTGAGACTGCTCCGAAATTCGTGCAGTAGATTGGATCCCGATCCGATCCTTATTCGAAATTGATAATATCAATCATGGTTAATCCATATTAAGTCATCCTGATATGACCTCTGATGATCTCAATCATGATTGCCACTTTTGAAGGATACGAAGATTCTCTCTCTACTTTCTCTCTCATGACCGACTTTCTCTCTTTAAAAAAAAAAAGATCTATGAATCCTGTATCGAGTCATGCCTTCATCTTTTAGAAGCTCATATTGACTCTAACAAGATGATCCGAAATTGCTTTGATATCCGTGCTGTATGTCAACCTCATCTGATCGTATCAAAGATCTTTCAAATTTATTATTAAAGAATCCTATTGATTGATCTTGACTTTAATTCAATCTGTGCTTCATGATTTCTTGATCAAGATACTTGAATCTGACCCTCAGATCAAAGATCCTGAATTGCCCTGGTATCTGGATGGTCCGACACATCCGGTCAACAGTTCTCTTTCCTTATGATTTAATTTTATTATATTTATGGAATAAAAATTGATGATGATTTGATATTTTAAATAAGATTAGCAGATTTTTCTAATGAAGTCTGAAGATCTAAGATGAACGAGGTAAGTAGATCTTATGCTCTTTATTTATTTTTAAATGATCATGTTTTTATGTAAAGAATTGTTATTGATAAAATTATAATTTTTCATAAAATTAAGGATCGGCATATGTGATATGAAAAAAAAAATATGTTTATTATGAGCATTAATTTTATGAATGTCTTATGAAAATAGCATGATTATGAAGCATGAATTTCATTATTTTTCCATCTATGTATATGTATGCTTTAAGAAAAAGATATAAAGATTTCAAAGGCTCTCAGATGGCTATGAATGAATCCCTTCGGGAAGGTCGACATCCGGAGCTAGCATCCACACGAAACATGACCCTGCCAGCGGGTATAAAGTTGGCACAAAAATTAAGAACTCTGTCGATTAAGAAACATGGCCCTGTCATGGGTATAATAGTGACCTTAGCACGAATATCTGTGAGCAATGTTTTGAAACATGACATGAATACATGATGAAAATGATTTATGATTCATGATTGTGAAATATACATGATTTATGCATGCATGATGAGTTTATAACTTGTTTTGTTATATGCTTTATGAAATGCTTTATTTTGTATTATCTATTATTTTCTAAATATTGTATTATCATGAAAAACTTATGTTTGATCCGATAAGGAAGCGCAAGTTCTACTTACTGGGCTAGTGTAGCTCATATTCCTTTTGTTTTCTTTTTGAACAGAGAAATAAGGTTAGGATCGGCAAAAAGAATCCAAGCTTGAAGATCGGCATAGCAAGTTGAAAAATTTGGCAATAGAAGTTTAATTTATAATCATGGATTTGTAGTTATTTATGAATGTTGAGATTCAGGTTAGTACTTGCTTTTGGATTTAGATGCTCTGAACCCATATTGGTTCGATTATTTGATGAATAATCAAATTGAATTTTTTTATTTGACGGATTTTAGATGATTATGATGAATTGACTTCGTGTTATCGTGGGTTCCATCCCTCGGTAGCATGGCCGTGTTATGTCCCGGATTTGGGGCGTGACATTTTATGGTATCAGAGCTTAGGTTATAATCTTTGGGGATGATGATATAAATAATATAAATGATTAGGATATGATAGAATAATATCAGAGCTTAGGTTTAAGATCATTGAGATTATAAAGTGATATCAAAATTTTATGTATGATCAATAGGATGTGATCGAGTGGAGTATAATGGATAATGTCAGAGCTGAAGATTATGATCATTAAGGACGTGATAGAATGATATAAAATTTAGATTATGATCACTAGAGAATATGACTTAAGTGGTATTTGAGCTTAAGATTATCATTATTCGAGATTGTGACTTTAATGATATTTGAACTTGAGGTTAAGATCATGAGGAACATGATAGATATAAAAGAAAGAATTCAATAATTTGATTTCGAATCAATAGGTATTATGATGAAATTTATGTATAACTGGCATATGATGTCTATAATAGAATTGACGAGTTATATCTTAGATTTCAATTAGCAAGGTTGACCTGAGTACGAGAAGTGCTGACCTTAGAATGAAGTGGGAGGTATTGATATATTATGTTAGGTATATTTGATAATATTGGAATGCTAAACCTATATGGATAAAGGATATGATAATTTTACTGATTTTGATGTTAATTTCTTTGCAAAGAAAGGTTGGTTTGGAAGTTGTCTAAATGATTGTAAGGTAAATCGAAGGTTAACTCAAATTAATTCTAGACATATTGGATTCTTGAGGGATGGTGAAGCTTATGTAATAAGTTCAAACATAGAGGGTGGATGAAGATTTAATTTTGATGTGCTATGCCTAAGAGATAGTAATAACAAGAAAATCTTAAATTTTACCCTAAATCGTATATGAAATATGAAAGTTGGATCTATCTTTGATTGATTTAATATACAAAGATATTTTTATTTTTTATATAGATTTAGATAATTTGGTAAATTGAGATCAGAGTGCGCAGCAAAAGCATGGTGGTCTGAATTGATTAAAAATATTAATCCTTTAAATCAAAAGATATTATGAAATACGTTAGTTGTAAAAAAGGAAGGATTTTACTGATAATAAATAGATGCTAGAAAAAAAAATTTTTTTTTTCTCCCTCCGAATTATTGATCGAAAAGAGCAAGTTCTAAGACGGCGTATCTTTCCGTATGTAAAGATTCATTGGTGTAATCATGAAGAGAAAGAGGCCACTTAGGAGCTTAAAGATGATATGAAAATGAGATATCCATACTTATTTGAAAATGAAGGTATGTTAAATTTCGAGGATGAAATTTTTTTTTTTAAGGGGGATAGAATGTGATAATCCGGCCCAATTGGGCCCAAAACCAGCTCACAAAGCCCACCAGAGAGAGAGAAAAAAAAAAACAGAGCAGGAAGACTCCCGATCGGAGTCTTCCTCTTCCCCGTCTCCGATCAAAAATCAGAGTCCTAGGGCCATTAAAAGACCCTAGGACGAGCTCTATAAGAACCCCCTCTTCTCCTCTAAGTGTAGATCCTTCGGTCACCGTCGATCGCCGGAGTTTTTCTCCGATTTTTTTGTTTGAAGCCGCGGCCCCTCGACCTGTGCTCGCCGCGATTTCACGCCAATGAGGGTCACCGGAGGTTGTGGTAAGGTCTTCCTCCTCTCCCTCTCTTCTCTCCCTTCTTCCCCGTGCCTGTGGGCACGATGGCCGGCGACGGGTGTTGCCGGATTTTGTTGGAAAAAAAAATTTCTGTTCTGATCGATTCTTTCTCCGATTTTCCGGCACCGACGGTCACCACCGACCGCCGATACGAGCCCCTCCGAACTCGGGGGAAGACCGCCCTTGCCGCCGGCCACCGTAGGGCAAGGCGTGGCCGTGAACGGCCGGTTTAAGGAACGGGGACCTCTAGGTCCCCTGTTCCGGCCAAAGAAGGCCACGAGGGGAAAAAGAAAAAGAAAAGAGAAGGAAAAAGAAAAAGAAAAGAAAAAAAAAGAGAAAAAGGAAAAAGAAAAAGAAAAGAAAAGAAAATGCAAAAAAAAAAAAAAAAATAAATAATAAGAAAAGAGAAAATTTTTCTCTCTCCCCTCTTTTTCCCTCTTTCTCTCTCTTTCTCTCTCTCTATTGTCTCTCTCTAAAAAGAAAAAAAAAAGAAAAAGAAAAAGAAAAAGAAAAAAAAAAATATATAATAAAAAATATATAGATATATATATGTGAGAGAAAGTTTTTCTCATCTCTCTCTTAAATCTTTCTCTCTCTAGAATTAGACTTTCTCTCTCTACCTCCTCTCTATATTTTCTCTCTCTAGATTTTCTTTCTATTTTCTCTCTCTAGACCTTTCTCTCTCATTATGGATTTTGTCTCTCTAGGGTCATTCTCTCTCTCTGATTGCATCACAGACCCTAGGGTAAATTTGAGATGAAAATATGATGATCTGAGACTGCTCCGAAATTCGTGCAGTAGATTGGATTCCGATCCGATCCTTATTCGAAATTGATAATATCAATCATGGTTAATCCATATTAAGTCATCCTGATATGACCTCTGATGATCTCAATCATGATTGCCACTTTTGAAGGATACGAAGATTCTCTCTCCACTTTCTCTCTCTACTTTCTCTCTCATGACCGACTTTCTCTCTCTAAAATAAAAAAAAAGATCTATGAATCCTGTATCGAGTCATGCCTTCATCTTTTAGAAGCTCATATTGACTCTAACAAGATGATCCGAAATTGCTTTGATATCCGTGCTGTATGTCAACCTCATCTGATCGTATCAAAGATCTTTCAAATTTATTATTAAAGAATCCTATTGATTGATCTTGACTTTAATTCGATCTGTGCTTCATGATTTTTTGATCAAGATACTTGAATCTGACCCTCAGATCAGAGATCCTGAATTGCCCTGGTATCTGGATGGTCCGACACATCCGGTCAACAGTTCTCTTTTCTTATGATTTAATCTTATTATATTTATGGAATAGAAATCGATGATGATTTGATATTTTAAATAGGATTAGCAGATTTTTTTAACGAAGTCTGAAGATCTAAGATGAACGAGATAAGTAGATCTTATGCTCCTTATTTATTTTTAAATGATCATGTTTTTATGTAAAAAATTATTATTGATAAAATCATAATTTTTCATAAAATTAAGGATCGGCATATGTGATATGAAAAAAAAAAATATGTTTTATTATGAGCATTGATTTTATGAATATGTCTTGTGAAAATAGCATGATTATGAAGCATGAATTTTATTGTTTTTCCATCTATGTATATGTATGCTTTAAGAAAAAGATATAAAGATTTCAAAGGTTCTCAGATGGCTATAAATGAATCCCTTCGGGAAGATCGACATCCGGAGCTAGCATCTACACGAAACATGACCCTGCCAGCGGGTATAAAGTTGGCACAAGAATTAAGAACTCTGTCGATTAATAAACATGACCCTGTCACGGATATAATAGTGACCTTAGCACGAATATCTGTGAGCAATGTTTTGAAACATGACATGAATATATGATGAAAATGATTTATGATTCATGATTGTGAAATATACATGATTTATGCATGCATGATGAGTTTATAACTTGTTTTGTTATATGCTTTATGAAATGCTTTATTTTGTATTATCTATTATTTTCTAAATATCGCATTATCATTAAAAATTTATGTTTGATCCGATAAGGAAGTGCAAGTTCTACTTACTGGGCTAGTGTAGCTCATATTCCTTTTATTTTCTTTTTGAACAGAAAAATAAGGTTAGGATCGGCAAAAAGAATCCAAGCTTGAAGATCGGCATAGCAAGTTAAAAAATTTGGCAACAGAAGTTTAATTTATAATAATAGATTTGTAGTTATTTATGAATGTTGAGATTCAGGTTAGTACTTGCTTTTGGATTTAGATGCTCTGAACCCATATTGGTTCGATTATTTGATGAATAATCGAATTGAATTTTTTTATTTGACGGATTTTAGATGATTATGATGAATTGGCTTCGTGTTATCGTGGGTTCCATCCCTTGGTAGCGTAGCCATGTTATGTTCTAGATTTGAGGCGTGACAACACATCAACCATTTTTGTTGTAAAACACCAATTCGGAAATCTCCTCCTCTCTTGTGAAACTTCTGCCAACACGGAATTGAGGGAGGCTGCTGCTAGGCCATGCAGTACCACAGCGTGCTGCAGAATACTGTTCTAATGTAGTTTCATTATCTCAACTCATCAAAACGTTTCCTGGCATACAATTTATTCATGGTAAAACATTAAGTGACATGTTTTTTAGGGTAATAGAACAACAAAGTAAAGTTAATCTAAATATAAAGATCGATGTTAGCTTCACTGACATTAAGAAAAATCTAGCAGAGCAAGGCTTTTTTATTCCTAATACTTCTCGCATTTCTAAATTTCCTTTCATTATCATAACAAATATTGTGGGATTCTTCCTCCTTTTCTCTTTCCAAAGAAAAGCAAAGAAAAAAGGAACAAAAGCAAAACTTGAATTATTCAGGGCAAGATAATAAAAGCAAGAACATGAAAGAGAGACATGATGGACATCTTTTGCAACAAGTGCAACCTCTCCTTTGTGTGGAAGATTTGTTTAATGCGCTAGCAAAAACAATTCGAAGAACCTAATGAACTAAATTTACATCCTGTCTATATAACTGTATAAAAGCCCTTGGAAAATTCTCAATCCACCTCTTCATCCCTGGAGAATTCTGTCCTAAGCTCTATTCCTTTCACTGAAAAAGAAAGTATGGTATCAATTAAAGGAAGCAGGCAGATGCAATGATCCCCTCTTTGAGAAATCTCCATGTAGGAAAACAAAAAAAACAAGCCCCAAATGGACAAAGTCATCTTCCATCAATCTTCTCCATAAACCATCAAAAAGAATCCAAAAGTATTCCCAGCCATATAACATTCTTAGCCTCAACTTCTTAACCCATCTGACCTCTATACTTCAAAGAATTCCAATTCTTGCTTTCCATCTGTAGGAATTGTTACAGAAATCGAGCCACTTCCAGTAGCCAATAGCAGAACGACATCAAATTATGAAGCTAATGGTAGTGGTGTGCTGCTTGTAGTTCTTGGATTCGCCTTTCCAACTCCTCAATTCGTGGGCCCCAATCGGCTCGTACCTCTATCGGCTGGGCCTTGCCATAGTCATAGTCTCCGGGGAGGTCTCCTTCTCCTCCTCCACGGCCGCCGCCTTCGCTCCTCCTCGTCGGCCTTCTCTTCCTCCCCTTCCGCGCCTCTTTCGCCGCGACGGCTCTCTGGAGAGCTTGCAGCACGTCCGACCCCCTCAGCGACGACGCCCCTCTCGAACCCCCCTCCGCCTCCGAAGCCCCGCCGGTTCTCGGGTTGGAACCCAGGGCTCGGCCATCGCGAGGTGCGCCGGATTTGGTAGCGGCGACGGCGGCCACGCCGGCCGCCTCTTCACCGGTGGTTGACGCGGGGTTGCGCCGGTTGGGAAGCTTGGCGGAGACGGCACCGCGGCGACGGCGGCCGCCAAGAGAGAGGGTTGGGAGGAGGCCGACGGGACGGACGGGTGCCGCGGCGAGCATCGTGGAATAAGGAATCTACGGGCGATTTGGGTGAAGGTCCGATCTAATCCCTTCGTCCTCGCTGATGGGCTTGGTCCTGCTTACCGGGCTGGCGAGATCTTAATTAAGTCCAAAAATAAAAGCCTGCCTTGGACCTGATCGCAGCCGGGCTTGAGACCAGAAAATATTAAATTATATATAAATTCGGTCCGAAATCCGATTAAAAATAAAGGAGTAATTTTTTGTGCACCGTTTGCATGCAGAAAATCCAATATGAAGTACATCATTTTTTTTGATTGGACCACGTAGCCATCATTTTTCAACACATATTTAATACATGTAGATTGATATTTTCGTTTAAAAATTTTAGATGACGAAAATATTTTTGATCAAAATTATAATATTTCATAAAAAAAATTTTATATCTTTCTTTAGATGATTTCCTGTGAACATATATATATATATATTCATAAAAAATCATGTGAATATATATAATTTTCTGTGAATATATATATATATATATATGTCCATAGAAAGTCATATATGATAGGAAGTCATATATATTTACACAAAATTATATGATAGAAAATCATATATATTCACATCAAGTCATATATATTTATAGAAAGTCATATGATAGGAAGTCATACAAGATACTAGAAAGTCATCAAAAATATTTTTATGATACAAAATTTTTAAATGAAAATACTAATCTGCAAGCATTAAATGTGTATCAGGAAGTGATGGTTACGTGGTCCAATCGAAGAAAGTGGTGCATCAGAAAGTGATGGCTACGTGATCCAATCGAAAAAAATGATGCACTCAACATCAGATTTTCTACATCGTAGACTGTGTACAATTTTTTTTTTTTAAATAAATAGAATTTAGATCCAAGATACGGCCCATTATCATCTCTGGCCTGCCCTATCTGGCTCAAATAAGCTTCATAGGCCTAATCAAAATAGGGCCAGGTTGAATTTGCTAGGTACATTTAATATGATATGAGCTTATATATGTTATATTACGTTGCAAGCTTTATATAGATAATACAATCATAAAAACTACATTTAAATTGCATGTTATGATTGTACAAAAATAGCAGTATTTATGAACATCAAGTATTTGTGCTGCAAATACCTAGTCTGAAACTGTTACAAAGTTTTAGATTCATAATAAGAAAAGTAGACTCATATGCCAACCTGCATTCTCTGGAGTAGAAATATCTTGTGCTGTCCCACAAATTGTAGGACTTTTTCATAAAAAATAATAATAAAAGATGGCCACATGAATATACTGACTCGCATTTGTTTCTGAATAAATAGTATTGCAGAGACTGATATTGAGAAGGCAAATACTTAATAGTTGAAATAATTAGTTTCCAGATTCTCTAAGTGTGTGTAATATTAGGTAGACAAGAACTCATGGCAATTCATGGCATGTGATGTAAGTTATGCAACTTTCGAGAGGTTTATCATGGATTTTTCACTTAATTTTGTTATTATTTTTTAGTTTTTAGTGATCGATCATATTTTTCATGACGTCAGTAGTTGAATCGTGTTTTACACAACTTTCAAAACCTCCAAACTCTATCTTCCATCAATTTGCACGGATCATGAGAAAGAAATCATACTCTAAAAGTTGTGCAAAGCGCAATCTAAGAACCAGAAAGAAAATCAACCGTTCCTTCGTGCGAAACATACAACCGTACCCCCACTTCCAAGTCCCAACAACTCAAAGATCCGCATGGCAAAAAATCCACATCACCAAGCAACTAGCAAATTAACGAAAAAAAAAGAATTATAGAATTATGGGATCCTTCATATGATCCAATCTTACTGGATCCCATCCCTCATCTTGGTCCATCACATCCATTTCTCTGCCTCCCTCACCGCCCAGCTCTCGTGCTCTCTCGTTGGGCTTTTCCGAATCCCCATCTCTCAGAGCCAGCTTGAGATAAGGCTCTTCTCCTCACCAATCCCCAGCTTGAGAACCTTGATGACCTTGACACCTTGTCGGTGCAAGATCAATCCTGGACACCTAGATCCAATTTTAGATATTAATTAGATGAGAAATAATTGAAAGAGTGAGGGAGAATGGAGAGCGGAGAAAGCTATCGAAGTTTAGAAACTCGTGGGAGTTCATCACCTAAACTTTCCTCAATTTAAGTCATGGAGTTCCTCTTATTTCATTTGACTTTTTCTGCCAAAACATTGGTGATCGATCATCACAAGAACATGTTTTTGAGAAAGAAGAAGGATTTAATGGAAATTGGAGGTTAGTGATGAAAATATGCAATGCAAGTAGCTTGAGAAATGTAGAGAAGTGGAAAATAGAGCAGCTTCATAGATGCACACCACTTCGAGCTTGTTTATATAGCACCTTAGAGTTTATGTTATATGGATAGATGATTTGCTAACAAAATTGATTTATAGGTTTTGGTTATTTTTTGCTTTTATTATTTTCTACTCATCATAATTAATAAAGACAAATGATCAAAATTATAAATTGCGCAATTATTTTCTATAGTGATGTAATTAAGAAATGGATTGTTAGTAAAATCAAATTGTCAATGCAAATTTGGTTCCAATTTTAGAGTTTATATATATATATATATAACAAAATAAATCTATATTTAAAATACAATCATCTATTGATGAATATTGGCGCCCCTTTGTCAAAATACTAGCTCTCCAATTGGGATCCGCCTCTCAAGTCTCAACATACATGGATTCATACATATATATGTACCTATATATGTACAAATATACCTATTCATGTATGTACATATGTGTGCCTGTGTATGCCACACAAACACAAGCTAAGGCTTATAAGAAACCACATATAGCCCAACCCGTTAAAAGGTTTGCCACAAGCAAAATGGAAATATGAACCGTTTCTAAAGCCAAACATCGATCGGGCTACTATATTGATCCTTGGAGTCCAGCTGATCTCACATTTATTCTTTACAGATGATTGTCTTTTGATGAGCTGGGCTACTATTCTGAATGCTATCATTTTTAGAAGGATTTTGGAAGAGTACTGTGTAGCTTCCAATCAAAAGGTGAGTCTCCTTAAATCCACTGTCCACTTTAGCCCAAAGACCAGAACTTAGCTCAGGTGGATGATTAGGGGGGTGTTGGGTATCTCGAAGCATGACAAAGTGTTATATTACCTAGGAGTGCTGATTACCAAATAGAGGCTTTGGAGGGCCGATTGTAGGAAGATTGAGGCTAGGAGTAGAAAGCACCCAGAAGATTGACAGTCCAGAGCCTTGTCGATGATGGTCAGTATTATTCTGATGAGATCAGTGCTAAGTGCTATCCTTGTCTAGATGCTATCTCATACTATTGTGCTAAGATTGTCTCTCTCGAAGCTCGAGTAGCTCTTTAGGATTTTTCTATGGGGCTTGTATGGAGGGGGTAGAGGTGTACATCTATTGGCTTGGGATGTTGTTTATTAGCCTATTAGTGAGGGGGGCTGGGTACTCATTCCCTATTAATTTGTCGAGAGACTTTGATTGTGAGACATGCTGCGAGATTCCAGCTCTAGTCGGATGGCCTATGGAGTTTGATAATGTGGGCTGGATATGGTCATGGGTCTTTGGAGAAGGCATTTGCTAGCAGTCGGAGAAGTTTCTTCATGTGAAAGAAAATTTGTGCCCGCCTTCCTAACATGTTGGCTCAAACCAGTTTGATTGTATGTGATGGTTAGATGATTGATGTTATCCATGATCAGTGGGTGGCTAACATCCTGATTTTCTTGTTGGCCTATCTTTATCAGTTTGGAGGTGGGTGAGACTGTAAAGGTTAGAGACTTGCTTCTACCAGATGGGAGAAGCTGGAATAAGCAGATGGTGACTCGATTCTTCAGTGGTCATCTGGCTGAGTGAGTCCTACCTCAGGTTGTTCCTCTTTTCGAGGGCCCAGACGTTAGGGTTTGGTGGTCATCAGGGTGGCGGCCAAGGAGCTTTATGATTTGTACAGAGGGAGCCAATCAGGAGACTTGATGGTGCTTGGATCTTGAGATTGGTGCCCACCTGAGGATTTGCCTCTTTATCTGAAAGGTTGCTTGGAGTCGGCTTTCTATCAGAGCTCTGTTAAGAGCCTGTGAAATGGATATTCCACCCATGTGTCCTTGTTGTGAGATGGAGGATGAGATGGTGGATCATATTTTATTCTCCTGAGAGCTGTTCCGATGTAGCAGTTAGCTAGCCTCCTCCTGGAGGCGACTCTTGGGGAGTGATCAGGTTAGATTTTTGTGGAGGTTCTACGGCTGAGTATGGTGTCAGAGGTTATAAGATCATCAGCATTAGGATGGCATATACTATTCATCACATCTGGCTGGCCAGGAATAGATCTCTTCAAGGCAAAATTGCTATTGGTGAGGCTCATGCTCAAGAGGGCCTATTCCCAGGCTGATGAATTTCTGGAGGCATCATCGCTTGAATTGACTTTGAGGAAGCGGGACATCTGGAACTCTCTTTTGGCTCTTGTAGTGCCCTATAGGGTGTACATTTCTTTGACCTTCCTCAAGGTCAACTTTGATGGCAATGTGATGGATGGTAGTGGTGGTGCTGGTCAGGAGCCCTAACTCTCCATTTATTGCAGCTGGCAAGGTCCATCTTTTCAGAATTACGGTCCCTACTGTAGAGTTGCGAGTTGCTTGAAAAGGAATTTCCTATGCAAGACTCTATCTTAGAACTGATTGGTTGATGATGGAGGGTGATTCGACTATAGTGGTTAGTTGGCTTCATAGACTGGAGGTATTTCCAACCTGCTTGTTTATGATATCAAGTTCTTGTTAGCAAGTTGCAGTTTCATGGATATCAAATATGTATATCACCAGATGAATAGTGCCGTTGATTAGGTGACAAGTTATGCAACCGATCACTCCAGTGACAATATCTAGATTAATGTGCCTGTTTTGCCAATATCCTTCCGACATAATTTTTTTCTGACTTTTTGGATTGTATTCATGTATATATATTGTATGAACATTCTGTCTTATCAAAAAAAAAAAAAAAAAAAAAAAAAAGCCAAACATGGATCAACCATGAACACCAAATAATGGAAGTGAAATTATTGAAGCACGTTTAGCTGTCAAACAAACCTCATAAACAATGAAGCATGCAACAATTTTATAAAAGCTAATGCAACAATTAAAGTCTACATTCACTAATTTCTCTAAAACAATATTTAAAACCGACAACTTGATTAATTCAGGCAACATACATAGTGGTGTGATTTTTAATTCTCAATTTTACGTCACTTACTATTGTGCAATCATTCTCAATTTTACGTCACTTAATATTGTGCAATCATTCTCATAAGAAATTAAAGGATTAGAAGATAAAAGAAGTCATCCTTAAACGAAACACACGATTTTAATATATTTGTTCCTCCCTTCTCCACAATTACTGTTACTTAAAGGTACGACCACATGGAATGTGGAATTGACAACTTCCACTTTCACCAGTACTATTAATAAAAAATTGTCATAAAAAAAATTTCCCCCTATTTTCCTCCTTTCAAATTACTGCAAAAGCTAAAAAATCCTGATTTGATCCTTCCTGTGAAGCCTTTATTTTAGAAGTTTTTATACCTGATATCCTATCATTTATTGTTACTGCTACTACCATTGTTATCCTACCAGCTCAAACTCAAAGGAACAGAACACAGTGGTCTTGAAAGGAAAGAAAACTTTTTGATGCAAAACAATTTCTTTGTTTCATACAGAGCAGACAAGCCTTCACTACTAAATGACCATTTGGTTAAGCAATCAAACCACCACCATTGCAGAGTTGATCATCAGCCCAAGTACATCAGTTCCACCCTCTCTGAATTGACTTATTGACCATGACAATACAGTGAAAGAGAACGTCCATCTCAAGTGTGGAAAGGAAAAAAGAAAAGTTCTCCACGCCCAAATGCCTTGGAGAAGCTATAATTCATCTGCACCTGACAGAAAATGAAAACCAATGACAGCATGTCATAAGTAATCATCTGTTTGGATACCATTTACCATAAAGAAACGCGATCATCATTTAATAGACAGGAAGGAAGAATAAAAGGAAGAAATTAGTGTACATCCTTGCACCAAAATGCATTTCGAGTAACATACTGAATCTCCCCGCTGAATGCAAGTTGGTCGCATAATATCGTTGTTACCATTGTTAAGGTTGGCATAATAAAATCAAACATCAGCAAGGAAGCAAACCTTGTCACTCAAAAAGCAACGCCATATTAGCTACTCAGATCCCTCCACTGTTTTGGCAGTTTCTACTTCCTTCAGACTTTCCAATGCTGTGATGCGCGCATTCAGAGCTTCATAGCGCTCATCAAGTGTTTCACAAATACCTCTTACCTGGAAAAAAACAAAGCATCAATTGCCATTCAACACAACTGCAGATTACGATATGTATCATTTATGCCGGCTAAATGATGCCAACATAAAATTAAAAGCACCATTTAACTCTGTTTGCCATTGAGTAAAGATTAACTTTCATTCATTCAGAGGAATAAATCATGTTATTCTTGAAATCAAGGAAAAAAAGAAAACCTAGAAAGTGTTAGTTTCCTTAAAACCAGAACCATAGCATTCCCACATTTTATGTAGTAAACCAACATGTGCCTTTTCATGTCTAAGGCTAGACCAATTCATTCTTTTGGGAGGTTAATGGTCCATACCATGCCAAATGATCCACTGAGACATAAAAGTTCCTCCCAGAGGAGAAAGTCTAGCATGCACAGCCACTTTATGGATTTGTATACACTGTAATCAGCAACATTAGTTCCTGTGATATCTACCTATCCAAAGAAGGCAAAAGTAAATGCAAGAGTGCTACATTATCTCAATCCATGATCACATAGATCATCACAGGTATTCCTACAACATGGTTGTTGAAGGGTGAAAGATGCCAAAGACTTGTTGGCATATCACACCTGCTGACAGCAGATGAAGCGAAGTTATTTGACACAATCTTGGGAAATGCCAGGAGTCCAAACGGCTTTCATTTGAATCAGTCTCAACATGTCACAAATCTCTCAAATATTTCAAAGCATGTCCACCAGATCTATCCCTAAAATTCTCTATTTGACAAGATAGATTATTTCTCAATCATCATGTCTCATCAGCGGGTCGACACCATGAAGTTTTCAAACAAGTCATGATGGGCACAGACTGCACAGCGCAAGGTAAAGCACACTATCCCACAATAAGGTAATGCATAAGCCTCAAGGAGCAAAGCACAATTTCAAGGATTTTTCCTTTCCTAAAGTAAATAAATGATCATGCCAAAAAAGTAACATTTAGGATTCTATTATCATCTGGCAACAGGAAACCAAACTTCACTTAGCATTGCGCTGTCACTTTATATGCCAGAGTTCACAATTTCACATGCACATGCAGTATATTAACGCATTAGGTGTAACATAATAGAACCTTCAATATCACAGTCCAATATCCGGCTTCATCACAATGCCATTATAAGAAACCATCACCACCTCACATTCTGAGAAGATTCTCTACTTTCCTTTGTGTTGCTTTCCTCTCTAGCTCAAAAAGGAGTGAACTTTATGGAGTGAAGTAGAGAAACCCCTTGACCATTTTTAAAAGGCGAGCATACCTTCTTGCTTTTCTATTTACTTTTGGATCCCAGGAATTTAACTGAATAGCAATGGAAGATCTCAAGTTCAGAAGTAGATAATGGGTTTAACAAGCTAATCTCTTCCAACTTCTTCCTTATTGTTGTAATGTAACATAAGCTAAAATCCTTTCCATATCTCTTTCCACTCAGGAGAAAAAGCTCTTCATGCATTAGTTGATTTTTCATTCACACAAACAGTCTGAAACTCTTAACATTTCTCCAGTGCAAATTTGATCTCATCTCTTGCACCTTCCTCGCTTCCAATTCAAAAATCTAATAGAACTTTACTGACTAAATCTCATTTCTACAATACAAATTCACACTCTCTTGCCAGAAGAATTTTTTGTTACTTAGTGCAAAAATAATAGATAATACATATCCAATAGAGTACATAAAAACAGTTTAAGAGAATGAGCTTTTGATGTAGATCTGATTTGAGAAATCAAATCTAAAAATCTGTACATCTTAATCAAAGAGATTCTGATAACAAAACTTGCACAAGTCCAGAATTTAGTTTTCAATCTACAGATTGTTTTCCAATATGTTATTTCCACAACTTATTATGGCTCGCTCAGGTTCACCCAATCATGTAATCCTTGAAATGACTGCTCTCTAAGGAAGCTCTGCTTTGCTTTCACTTCTATCCCCACTAGCGCCACATGCTCTCTTCCATTATAAAAGTGAGGTGAGCCCTCTCTTAAGTGGCTGATCACTTCTAAATGTGCTCCAATACATACGTGGCCTCAAAAACTTATGTTGGTTGGTCTAAACTTTATCAGTCCACCACCATTTGCATTAAACATCCATTAGAAAATATTGATAACCCTTAAAACAATACAAATTAAACTACTAGACAATCATAGTGTTTAAACCACAAGAAAAGGATTCCATGTTTTTGCATCTGCTACTCCCCCTTCTGCCTCTATATTGCATCATCCACCATGCACATGACATCATCTGCACCAAGTAGAATTTGGCCTTTTGACAAATTGGCTCTTCCTTTTGCAAAACACCACTTTCTCTGAGCAAATCACCTTCTTATGTAGATTGATTTAGCAATCCTTAAGGAGGAAGGGACAGGCCCCTCCAGCATAGAATGCATGCCATGCTAATTGCAGATCCATTATTAATTCAAGATGCTGACATCAGCACAAGCTCATGCAACACCTGCTCTTCAAAGAAATCTCCAAAAAAGAGGTTCAGGAGATATCGTGACCCTGTTATCACCTTGTCTTCTCCATTAAGAGATGGAGCATTTCTTATCGACCCTAATCATTTAAGGTCAATGTTCTCTAGAGCAAACGACTAGGAAGCAAGATTGACTAAACTGCTTGCATTATTCCCTGATCACCTGATTAGCGAAACATGAAATCCACAACATAGAGCATCTAGTCAAGATTATGATTTGAAGGACTGACTGGACCCTCTATCAAGGATGAAGTGTGTATTTTCTCATCATCTTTTTCCTCCAAAACTTCAATTGCTGTTGTTCCTTATGAATATGTTTCCTCATGCTTGCATGATTCAATAGAATGAGCATCACCTAAATTAATCCTACAATTAAAATCATCATTTAAACAAAAAGTTGGAAAAACCCTCTCAATCTTTGGTTAAGATTGCCATTTACCAAAACCACCATGTCTTCATTCTTACTGCAAACTAAGCCTTAATTATTTCAATTACAATTATTATGATTATTATTATTAGCAGCAGCAGCAGTCACCGCCTTAATTATTTCAAATTACAATTGTTATTGTTGTTGTTGTTGTGTCACACCATTTTGATGTGAAACCGATACTAGTGCAGGTGCCAAGATGCTGAACTCATCCATCCTGATATGCAACAACCGTATGGGTCTAACAATGCAACCCAATGATGCCATACCAACTGAACTGGTCAATACCAATGGTTTTTCCTTTTTTTCTTATCGATGCTGTCTGTTTCAGTGCATACCTCATTATCATTACACACATCGTTCTGATGGAAAAACTGCACCAGGTCCGAACCAGTATTCAAAACATTTGGTGGGATGTAGACTCATCAGAAGCATCTTTTAACTCTTGTGCCCAATTTATACCAATCATGTTTTCTTCACCAATCCTTAAAGCAAAACCCTTTCATTAATTGCATATTGAACTTGAATATTCAAAAACAAAAATCTCATACATGCATAACACTCAACTTTGCAATTTGCACCCTCCAAAATAAACAAAATTGTTTCTACCAGATGCCATCAAACCCTAAAATTGCAGAATTATATTACTACAGCATACACAACAAATATTCTTTTGAATAATCAATTTGAATCAGTTGTCATTAACAGTGGGCAGTGGCTGCTGAGGCTTAAAAAACACTTCACTGCCAGATTGGAAATTCTACAGCTCGACAAATATTGCAAAAAAAACATGTATTAGTGTGTTCGCACATGGACGTGTGTGTGTGCATGTGTGCCTACCTGTGTGGGTTGGTGGGGGTTCGTAGGCATCTATGGCAAAGTTTGTATCAAAGAGTAGAAAACTTGGAAGCAAGACTTTTATCAGAGGCATATAATGAGTAAAAGATAAAATTTTGAGCACCTTCTAGTATAGCTGTACATCATTCCAAATGCATAAATCCAGACTCTCTAATAAATGCAATTTACTATAATGCATGTTTTTTTTGTTGAATCAGTGAAGCAATTCTGAAGGTAATACTATATCAACATTATATTGATTGAGTCCTTAGACATTAAGACAAAATGCATAATGATCAGTGGGTATACAAAGGAAAAAATGTAAAATAAGTTGCAAGAAAATGACCATGGAATTTTGTACTATATAAATGGTGTGACATGACATAGTCATGCAAAGCAGGCAGAAATCAATAAAAAGAAACAATAATATAATGAGTTTGTTCGATCGTTGCTTTCAAATGACACTCATTTCCACCATGCGAGCAACTCATTAGCAAAGTATGAGAATTAATATAAACAACTAGCCTTATTCTCATTTTTGGCATCATGTAAGCGAAAGGGCATTGTTTTACACTTCCACCTCAATATATCAAACAATATCACCAACTGATTGAACATTCTTACATGTTGGTTATGTGAGACCTCACTTTAGTGTCACTCCTATAATTCTCCTAATACTGTAACTTCTAACTCTCCTCAAAGTCTATCTAAAATCTACCATAACATCCTCAACTTTCTTTTGTCTTGGTATGCTTATGGCCCTCCTTGCTCCATAAATTCTTATCCATAAAATGGAAATGGTCCAGTAATAATCTCATAAAATATCCGCCAATTGTACACTCTATCAAATGGACAGTTGACGCTCCAGATAGACACCTTACCTCTGTCCACTGTACTTCTGTATCACCTTACACTTTATGTCTTTGGAATTTTGGAGTGTCAATGCTTATAGACAATTTGACACAATGCAACACTGGAAGAAAGTTCGTGAGACTAAAACCTAAAGTGCCTTGCCACAGCTGTTAGAAGTCTCAGCACTTGGCACTGGTTTTAAGAGTGTCTGGTCGAACAATTTTTATTGCAAAATGACACCTATTTGATCCACATGCAGCTGTAGCTTATAGAGCTTGTACATGGTGCAAATTAATAAAAATCATGTTCAAAGTTCTTTCATTTCACTTGGGACATTAAAGAAAAACTGGACATGTGGGACATGTATAGGGGGCTGCCGAGATTATAACTGATGCATCCTAGAGTTTCATTATACCATGCATTCATGCCAGTCAACACATGAAATACAGAACATATGCTGCAGTCAAGGCTAACTGAACAGGCTTTATTAGACCTTAACTTTGAGATGAAAATATTTTAAGAATATTTTAAGGAGTCTTTAGGGGCTTTTGGACATAAATATATGTTGGTTTTGGAAACCCAATAATCCAGTGGATGCCTTCCTTCCATTGAGTTCTAACTGAACTAAATTGGAGGCATTATAGATGGCAACCATCCTTACTTTGGTGGCTATTAGTCAGTTACTTGTTTCCTCATTGGGAGTCCTTATGTGATTAAAAATGATGTCCAATTAGTCTCAATTTAGAGGATTTCGGTCAGCAAGTAGATCTAGCTTTTGACTCCTTATTTATGTACTCTGATGTCAGCAGAACTGCAGGCTGGTTAAATTAGTAAATGGGACCTGTGCTTTGGAGTCTTTGGAATTTGTAGGCAGAAAATATTAGTGAGACAAAGAAAGATTGAGGACCCCTTTCACTTTTCCCCTTATTCTTTTGCATATTTTTCTTTTCTCTTCTTAACATTCTTTTCTGTTCTCCTTCATTTCTCAATCTTCTACTTCTTCATGCCACTTATTCAATTCTGTATTCTGTGCTCTTTTTTCCTCCGTAAAATTACTCTCTGTGATACCTTTTAACAGTTTGTCAGATCTGAAAACAGATCTCCAACAGAACTGGGTTTTAGTCAAGGATAGATGACTGGCAAAGAAATCAGAACTGGGTTTTAGTCAAGCATAGATGACTGGCAAAGGACAAAGGAGGCAATATCATTTACTAAATTACAAAATTATTTTACAGAATTATGAACATAAAAGGATAATTTGGGCAACATGGTCAAAAAGTCAAAAGAACAACATTTTGAAAAAAATGTTTATGTTAGTAAGTTAAAGGAAGAGAAGGAATGGGGACAAATACTGAAGCATAGGAATCCAAAGAAGAAAACAGCGGGCTATGATGCACATGTTATAAAGGAGGTAAAGATCAATTTAAAAGGAAGCATTTCCTCAGTAAAAATGATACATTTTAGCCTAACTAATCAACTAAAATGAGAATACCATGGATGTTTTTCATAGTATGTGTGCACAAAAGCATGCATAATATAGATACAAATAAGGCATTTTTTTCACAAATACTTTTGATTATGTCCAGGGGACCTGTAAAACATCTCCTAATTCTTTCACTTCATAACAAATTTGCTACATCAACTCCATAACTTTCTAGACACAAAACAACAAGAAGCAAGACCATCTTTATTTTTCAGAACATATGCCTCTCCTTTATGTTGTACGATGCATCATGCTAATAACAGAGTGCCTAATCATGTATATCATATAACATCCAATCACTCCCACACACTCAAACAAGAAGGTGAAAAGAAAAGAAAATCCTTTAATATTAATATATCTCAAAAAATATTGGTCTATCCAAGTGATTGGAAAAAAGCAAAAAAAAATTAAGTAAATTACAAGGTACACCATGTAGAAGTAGGAAAAACACTTTCCATTGAAGAGAAACTTGACAAATCACAATATGCAAAAGATATGACCAGAAATTTAATATTGCACTAGAATGATTGTGAATTATTGCAATGAGATCCTATGGACCTATGCAGAAGGATCATTGTCTAAACAGAAAAGGGGCGAAGTCATACAATGGTTAAGGTATTCAAGACATAACATTAAAAGTCAATGATTGATAATATAGGGAAAGTTACCCACATGGATTCCTAATTAGTTTTGCTTTCTTTTTATCTCTCTACTAAAGTAGTTCCTAGTCATGAACAGAAGGTCAGAATAAGAAAACAAAGCAGGAGCTTCTCTCGATTTAGATTATTTAATACAAAGAGAGGTTAAAACATAATAATGCTCCTATACATTTTATCGTGGGATGGTAATGAACCTCATTAATAATGCTCCTCTGTGTATTATAAAATTAAAAACTAGATTAAAAGTTTTCTTTTGCTTTGTTATAGTGAACATCTATGGATACATCTAGCCTAATGGCACAAGAACAGAGTTATCTCAAGGAGACCAAAGAAAGACAGATAAATGTGCAGGACAAGAAGCACAAACCCATCATAGAGAACTCTGAACTCCTGTCTCACCACATCCACTTCTTTTCTCTCTCTCAATGAGTGTTTTGCTAATCAATATATTTCAACACCAGTAAATCCTTAAGTTTATAATTAGTATATGAATCAAAATTTTAAAGCATAACATTGTTGATCTCTCGCACACTTTCCCTCTTGTTATATAGGCAACAATTTCTTTTTCTATAAAAGGAAAAAAAGGGGTGAATCTGCCTGAATGTTTCAAACCATGTTAATGATTGTTCTCCCCAAAGATGGGAAATAAGAAGCAACAACAGATGGAACACACCAATCCTCCTTACGAACTTCATTTTCCCCATTTTCACCCCATCCCCATTTGGTTCCTGGGTTGTTCCTAGCCCATAAAATCAACAACCCTATCATATCTAGCCTTCAAAATCTTCATGCTAATATAGTTCTAAGATATTATTAGCATACCCTTATTCACAAGCTTTCCTCTATTCTGCTGAAAGAAATTTCAGATTGTTGGGCAAAAATAAATGGCACCCGAAGAAGAAGTAGCAGAGTGACAACCAAATTAACATAAAAGGTTCAAAGCATAACTCAAAAGCACGTTTGAATTGGACTGACCGAAGCACTGATCATTAAAACAAAAGAAAAAAAGAACATAAAAAAAACATATCATATACCAATCTTTAATCATTCTCAGGTCACCAAAATATTAAACAGAAATCGGAACAAAACTAAATTTTAGTAAGGAACTGTCCAAAACTAGAGCAAGCTAAGCCCTCCATTCGAACAATCCCATGACTCAAGAGGGCACAAAAGAAATAAAATGCACGAACGGGATAAAGCCGAGAACGATCCTCAGAATTGAATAGGTTATATAGAAGGAATGAAAGCAGAGAGAAAAGGAGGGGAGGAAGGGACCTTCTGGGATATGGCTTCGCGGGCGAACATGTAGTCCTTGTAGAGAAGGTAGAAGCCCAGGACGGATGACGTTGCAGCGCCCGCGAGGAAGGACGAGAGCCTCACTCGGAACATGAACCCCATCGCTCCTCCCGCTTGCGTGATCCCTGCTGCTCGCTTGCTTGCAGAGGGAGCTTCCTCAGTCCTCACGACGACGACCAGGTGTTCGATCCTTGGTCAGGTGCGATGGTTTTGGCTTTTAGACTCGCGGTGCACCGGGCACGCAGACATTTTTCGCCCTATTTCACCGCGGGTCGTGCCACATAACCATCCACGTGGACCTTTCTCATGAATTGTGATCTTTCCAGTGTCGGTCATGCGATCACCCGCTGTCCGTTTATCATGCAACGGTTACCATTGCACGACATCAATTCCCGAACAATGATTGTAAGACCGGATCTCTCCTATAAAAGCACAGAGAGAGTTTTGCAATTTTACATTGCAAAGAATATTGAAAAGATAAACTCTTACATAAATAGTCACGCTGATGTCTTATTTTTCAATTATTTTTCTAAAATTTTCTAATTTATATGTCCTTTTCAGAGAAATATTTTAGAAATTAGAAAATTGTGCATAAAGATTTTTACATAATTTGCAACTCCTATGTATTGAATCAGTGAGTGGTGGTCCATGTCTGATACCATTTCAGCTACCAATGAAATAACTAATAAAAGGATGATAGGCAGCAGCAATACAATTTTTTTTATAGGAGATTCTTGTTTTACACTAACATTGCTCTTATGATTATTTATTCATAGCCTTCCATGCTAGCTCCTTGCTCTTTCTCTACCACATAATTGTCTATATGAGCTTTTCCCATACATCTTAAGTTATATATGATAAATGTCAAACCAATATCCAAATTCGCAAACAAAATTTACATAGGACACGTGTAACTTTCTCTCATATTTCCTCTCCTCTCAACAATTTGGATTATGCTTAATATCTTCTATGCCAAATGCTTGGGTCATATTAATGTCTTACGCACCAAAAACAAAATGATGTGCAATTCTAACATTGGACAACTGATTAATAGTCTATGCTTAACATTGTATTCATTACTAGCAAAATGACTAATAAACTTAGATAGTGAATATACAATTTTTTTATCCCAAATTTTTGTGTTATGCTGGCATTGCTCTAGTGTTTTCCATGCCATCTCGTTTGGACTCTTCGAAAACCCTAGTTGGAATGCAAACTAATAGGGGTCCATTCTCTAGTCAATTTTATAAAAAAAAATAGAAAAAAAAATAAAGCATGGGGCTAAGCCCCAAACCCCTTGATCCCTTTCTCCTCTCCTCACCATTTCGTATCTCTTGACACTCCCTTTGTCTTTTATGATCCCTCACCATTGAGCTCAATAAACTCTAAACAACCTCTCAAAATTTCTTCCTTTTCCTCACTAACCAAGAAAGAAATTTTACAAGACCTAAGCAACCTGTCATCTACAACTTTTTGAAAAGGAATTTCCCAATCACCTTAGAGAAATTACAACCCACAAAAATTTGGAAGCATGATTTACGAGTAGAATTGCATAGAGGACAAGCTAAAGAAAAAGGCCGACCTGTCTTCTATAAATTATCAGCAATTAAAATCTTTAAGAGGAAAACTTAACCTTTTTAGGAGCACATAATTTCCAAATATTCATGATGCTGGCAAGCTTTTGGCTTCTCCCAAGTTAAGAAACTTTATACAAAATTCCCCCGAACAAGTCCATCTCCAGATTATTTTATTAGAATATGACACCTCAAAAGAAGTTCAAATTCAGAAGATCAAACAAAGCATAACAATCATCAAAAGAACTCGGCCTCCATGTTCCTTCTGAAGGTATACTACTATATTATATATCTATTACTTATTTGACCTGCTTAAAAATTGGCGCACAAGACCCGCAGGGTGTCCATTACCTAGGAACCCCCTCCTCCACCATACCTGAAGGTCCATTTCGAATGGAAGTGTCAAAGGCAGTTGTCATAGGATAGATTTTGGTGATCCGTGGGACTGATTCCAAGCTAGTAGCGGCTGAGATAAGACACTTATTTGAGCCAATGGTTCTTAATGTGGAGCTTCACATAGTTTGGATGGGGATTGTGTTTGACAAACAGCTCTTGGGAGCTGGCTAGATCATTGTTGAGGGCTTTATTTCACCACAGTGGTAATCTAGTTATAATGCCGCATTCGAGGAAGAACCACTTAACCCTACTGCATGATGTCTCGATTTTATTGAAAAGATGTACCGTATTAATAATTAGCTACATATTCCAAGAGATGAATACTACAACATACTGGGTGGTAGCATACATAACTGAGCATATAGAAGAAATCTTTAGACTGAGATGGGGGTCGTTCCTGGGCAACTCTAGAATCTTTTGTTTTCGGATTCTTTTGGTTATATTCATACAAGAATTATTTGAATGAATCTCCTTATCAACTAAAAAAAAAAAAATGACACACAACAATATCTACCATAATCATTAGCAAACAGCTTACTAGCTTAGGGAACAATACTTTCAAAATATCTTGCAAAATCCACCAATTTTACCATCGTCCAAATTGAATGAAGTATCACAAGAAAAGCTATCTCCTATCCTAACAATGTCCATTCAAAAAGAAGTGAAGAATGCCAATCAAAAGGTCTCCTCCTATAACTAATAAACCAAGTCAACCTCCTGCAATATAATTGTTCGTCATTAATGAATCTCCGCCACTACAAATCGGAGAAAGCCCGATTAATGTCTTGATGATTCCAAATACCTCAACCTACTTTTGGATTTGCAAGCACACCACCAGTTGCAAACAAAACAACCGGACATAAGACTCCCTCCTTTCCATAAAAAAACCTTCTAGTTTCATCAATTATTTTCATCACTAGTTGCAATAATTTAATTAAACTTCATGAAGACTTTTGTTAGGCTTTATAAGTTCTTTTGGATTCATGTGGTGAGGCTTTTATTGGTGGATATGTTCATATTTCTAACTTTCTCCGCATGTCATTTGTGGTGTTTATGCAAGAAAGTCATCAATCTATTCCAGATAGCCAAAGCAAAAACAATTTTATGAGCTTGTCACATTATAGATGTCCATACATGAATATTTAATTATACCTTGGCCATTAGCATTATTACATTCAGTGCCCAGCAAACTGTCAACCCAATCTTACAATATTCCATATTTTAAGAAAGCTACTCTTTTTTATTTGTTGTGTATTAAGATCTCATTTTCCATGACAAGGGAAATACTGGAACGCTAAGTTATTGATGACAATAATATGTCTAATCTCATTTTCAATCTTTGAATTGTCCTTTCTTTCTGTCATTTTAAATAAATTAACCTTCCAATTACTTTGGCATGTTAGACCAAATTTACCCTGGGGCAAATGTTGGCAGGATTGGATCTTTTCTCATGATGTAATCACATATTGTTGTGAGGTAACCATTGGTGTTCCCATTTATCAATATCAATGATGCTATACAATATATTTTAAAAAACGTTACAAGCAAAAGGAGCTTAATAATTTTCATTCTCTTGTACGTCTCTATCAAGAGACTACCTTAGCTATTGGCAAGCTAGCACCTTTGATATTTTTGTTCTTATAATCTAAAAAGATAGGCACATTATATGAACAAATAGTTGACAATGATTTCATACTTGACAATTTAATAATTAAATATCCTACTTCTTTTCAATTTGTATTTGAGGCTCTTCAAGTATCTACACGTACGTGCATCCGTCCCTCTTCTTTTTTGATAAAAAAAAAAAAAAAAAAAGGGTATGTACATTGAAGTCTGACCTCGCTGAACAATGCAATTTTTCAACGGATCAAAATTTCTACATGGGTCAAAAATGGCGGCAATATTTTCTTTTCCCCCCAATAAAGCTAATTGAGTTCTATATGGCTCCACTCTGCACCAGTTCATCTATGCTGAGACGCCATACAAGGGAGGACCACGTGACTTTAAAAATTGAAAGCAGTATCAAAACTTATGGGACCACGACTTGGGATCCACTATGATGTATATGTTTGTATCACAAAGAATGGTGTGTACTTGGATGGATGATATGATATCCATCTCGGAGATGGATGGCTGTTGTCTATCTCTAGACACTCGTACAACACCATTGTTGACACAATTGAGGTTTAGGCAACAACCATGCATCTCCAAGATGGATAGCATGTCGTCCATCTAAGCATGCAGCATCCTTAGTGTGCAAAATACAAATTATAGAGAATCTAAACTCTAGGATCATATGCTAGGAGAGAGAGACCTGCCCACCTAAGCCTTAGCATGCGTTACCTAGTCTTCTTACAAACAAGATTAATCTAGGGTGAGATCCAATTAATAAGTACAGAGAGCATGGTTAGAAGCAAAATTTGGAATCACAAACTCAACCAAATAAGTAGCAAAACTTAACACAAGGCCAATATAACTAGAAATTCTCTGCATCCAATGGAAGAAGAGCATGAAGAATACTTTGGGGCACTCGTTATGTACACCCAGAAAGTCCCTTGCATAGACCAATCCCAATTTGTTAATTCAAATATTTAACAATCCTCCCTCATCCTCACATATCACACTACTATTTTTTTGTAGTAATATGCCACACTAATTACTACAAGTTAGACCACCTTTCTAATATGCCAAATATTTTTTTATAATCATCAAATGGATTATCCCTAGTACTAGCTAACCAAAATCCTAGCTTCCTTATTCTCCTCTAATTATATTCTAACATTCATTGGTCTAAGAATCTGATTTGTGACTACAATACACTGGCATTTTCCCATGGACCATTGACGTTGTTCTCACCTAAATTTTATCGATCAGTCCGTCAGTTAAGACAAGCCTCGACTTAACAGTGGCAATCACCTGCCGTGCGAGGACCTCCATCCTAGTGGGAATGTTATTAGCTAACGTTCAAAAGATCTACCTCTTTGAGGTAGTGTATGGGGTGCTTTCGAGAGGGACGTGTTTGGAGGCCGTCCCATTCCTTTTAGGAATGCGTGTACGCGCAAACACCTCGCCTGACCTTCCATACTTTTTTTGGGCAAAACAGTATCCGCAACTCCAAATGCCACCGGCCCCAGGAGAGAAGCCCCCAACCCCACCAAAACCCAAAGGTTGCTACCCAACGAGGAGGTATACCTAGTTTGGAAGCACAGCCACCTACTGGAGTCTTTGTACCATGTGCAACTGATATTTTCCACTCTCTTCTTGTAAATCTACGCCCTCTAGATATTGCTGTAGACTTGATTGGCAGTTCAAAGTGCTAGTGTAGATAGAGCATGTTTTTTGATCAATCTCTAACTGGAATTTAGCATGTGCGATACACATGGTCATGCAACAATTGATGTGCAAGTCTAACCACTCAAGTACAAAGTTAGATAGATAAGGCCATTGTATGAGAGGAGTACAACAATAGGATTAGATTTTTGGGGGAGGGTTGTGGAGAGTATTTTATGCACTTTTGTGGTATCATACAATTGAAGGAAAGATCACAAAATCATACATGAATTTGGAATCACTTGAGCTATGCGTTTTGTCCAAATCCAAATCGACCTTTTAGTAGATTTTTTTTCATCAATAGAAACTATATCCCTAGATCTAACAGATCATCCACTAATTGCTTTGAGATCTATACAGATTGATGAATGATAGAGTTTGGAGTGCCTTGAGAGCTGCATAGTGGATGATCCAACGGTGGATTAGTGAGAAGGAAGGTGAATCTTTTTTTGGCACGAAAGATAAAACCCCTTTATTATTCAATATGCTGGTATATGGATTCTGTTTGGCACATGTAACTTCAAGCTTATCCTCCCTATAGCACCTAACAAAGCCTACGCATGCATGCTTTTCCCACAAATTCAAATAAACTGTGCTACCTAATTTGCCAAACAGAGTTGGTTACGCTTCATGACTGAAAGACAAATATCTCTAGATTCCTATCTCTAGATTCTTCTATCACTCTGTTAAAACTAAGTATCTCTTGATGACTCAACCCAATTCATTAAAGTTGAGCATTCAAAAGTGAACAGAAAAAAAATCATTAAAATTGAACGTTAAATGCCTGATTAATTCTCATGATTTGTAACGTAGTCTAAGGAAGGAAAACTCCAAGACTCGAACCCCAATCATCTCACGAGCAGAGGAGGTTATCGCCCACTTCGTAAATAAGAACATCTCATCAAAACATCAAAGAAAACAAGGTTCCATCTAAGTGCTGATCAGGGTGAGAGTAGCCGTTTTGTGAGCGAGCTATCCAATTCGAAGAAAGATTGCCTAAAAAGCCAAATTTCTTTAACGACTAAAGAAAAGTCTGACCCCTGATTTCGTTTTCGCACCGGACTCAGATGGTTACTCCCCTGGGTATGGAAGTTGGTTCCATGTGCGCGTGGAGGCGAGAAAAAGACGAGTCCATTCACACGCGGCACGGATACCCCACCGTTGGATCAGTTAGCGCACAGCTGTCGATGCGCTCCTTTTTCCGGACTCGGTCATTCATCCGTTCGCGCAGATCTCAAAGCGAGCAGCTCATGATCCAACGGTGGATTCGCCAAACCCCCGACCCTTCACACGCTATCTCATTATCATAATATATATGAAACTGCGGCAACGAAATCGTGGTTTCTAGAAGACGTTAGCTAGGCGTTTATCAGAGGAAAATTCCGGAACCATACATCATAACCCATTTGACCCGTAAACGCGTGTCAATTATCCACTCTGAAGCTGGAACTACTTTGCTTAATGGCAAAACCAACATAAAAAAAAAAAAAGAAAAAAGAAAAAAGAAAAGAAAAAACTTGCACAAATTAATTGTAAACATGCAACAAGCTCCAATCAAGCAAAGAAATAAATCAAAACTGGGAGTGTTTCTTGAATCTGTTGCATATTGACTAAAGATGGCTTCTTCGACTTCACACGATGCTACAGACGTTACATTTCAATCCTTTTTCCGGAGCCGGCGACGCCACCGGAGAGCCGGGCATGGCTGATGGAAGCTTAACCCTATGGAAGGCGTCGGAAGCCATGAGGACGGAGAACCACATGACGACCGGCGTGCACGCCATGATGAGGCCGATAGGGACCATCCATAACTGCCGGTTGGATGGGTGGAACTCCAAGAGCCACCAAACCAAAAGCCCGGCGCCGGAGACGCCAATTGCGAGCAAACAAGCGTTGGCTATGATCGGCAACAGCTTCTGGCCTCCGACGTCGGTGTAGCGGTGGCTGCCATGGTGCCCAGGCTCCATTGCAGGGGAAGCAATAGCTATGATGATCTCATATAAAGTTGGCGCTTTGGGGACGGTGAGATGTGGTCTATAAAGGCGGCAAAAAGGAAGGTGTAGGGGATGCGGCACGACTGGAATATGAAGACCGGGAGTCGCTTGTGCAACGAGGGAGAGGGGTATATGAGCCTCTCTTCTGGATTCCAATGCACAATGGATTTTGCTTTGTCACATTAGTTATTATATAAAATTGATGGGTCACCTCGTAGTATAGTGATGAGTTAAATCGTGGATTTTGTTGAAAAGTAATATAAGAACGGAGAGTTAGAGAAACAAATAATAGATAAATATTTGAGATAAATATTAAAATGATAGATTGGTTTTAAATTGTTGGTATAAAAAAATTTATATTTGGATTTATTAAAGAAAGTATCAAGTGAAGGTGATGTTTCAGATAGATCGGGTCAGGATCGATGTTCATCGTCCGAAAATAACACATATTTGGCTAAGAATTTTTTGGAGACAGCTCAATAGGTGATGTGATCATTAAACAAATTTTGCAGCTTAAGAGTTCACTAACATATAACATTCGCAGTGTTTGACGTACATCTTGTATTTAAAAATATATTATATTTAAATATTATTATTTTTATATATTTAAATATTTTATTTTATTAATAAATATTTTTATTAATTTTTAATAAATATTATTTTATTAATATTGTTGCCGCAAGATTTTGAGACGAGGAGTAGCTAGGGTCGGTACAAGGCCAAAGTGAAATTCAACGGTCAGTGATGATCCGAAGACGTCTGGATGCTCCCAAGTCCTACAAGAAAAGATCAGAGATTCTTCAGTGAAGGACCCTTCGATACTTAGTTAGCCGGAACTTTGGAAACAGTGAGAGAGAATTAACAAGAGATAGGACTTTTATTTACCCAAAAAAGCTTACCTAAGGGTCCTCTATGGTCCCTTTTTATAGAGGGGAGAGAATATGCCATCTTGGTTACTGGTAACTGTTGGATGATTTCTCATAGAATCAAATGCATGATTATTAGAACATCAAAATAATTAATTAAAAGTTAGAAGAATATCTGTTTATGCTATTGTGAAATACATAAATGTACACAAAAGTTAGAGGAATACCTGTTTGTGTCAGAAATCTTACTCTAGTGATGGCTATCAATGGGGCAAGCATCTAAAAATTAGATTTTGGAGAGGGGACTCAACCTATTTATAATGGTTTACTGGTCCCTCTCATTACGGACTCAGTAAAACCTAGTAGCCCACACTTACCATCGAACTAGACTTTAAATAAAAGGTGTATTGGGCTTTTAATTTTATGATCACAAACAACCCATAATTTTATCTCATTAGACCATGTCCCAATGTAGTTTTATTAAACACAAATTATATAATTAATGAAAGCCTAAATTTTAATAAAATTTTCTAACATTCTCCCACTTGGACGACATTAATTATAGTTTTTTTTGAAAAAATAAAAACTAACTCCCAGATAGACACGAAAGTTTTGACGTGGCCATATTTTAAAAAAGTCCTAAGATAACATCTCAACTACAATCCAACTAATATAACCATCAGTAATGAATCATGGTAATCATTGTGCTATTCTACTGATACAAGATAAATCCATAGTTATAATTACCAACAACCATAGTAACACAGATCACTAGTCTGGTAGTGTAGCAGGAATAGCACCCAACAAGTAATCTCAAAATATGTGCTATATCCATATCGGTTCTTATCATGATTTCTCTTTTGCCTCATGCTTTAATAAAAGTTAGAGAAATCTCATGGCTTCAAAAAAAGTCTGTATGTCTCCAACCAAAAATATGTCGAGATCTCATAATAGTAAAATGAGATATACCCATACAACTGTTATTCTCAAGACAAATATTTATTCTTGAGACATCATGTTGTATTTTATTTCATATACGCATAGAAATCATACAAGAACAAAAACCATCAATTAATAAAGCAATCAATCTTAAATAAAATTTGTCTATCAAGTCAACACATAAACTTGAAATACATTAAACTCCCACTAATCCAAAAAATCAAAATTCTAAAATACCCATGTTCTCAACATGTTTTTTGAAAACTATAGATCTTAATCCTTTGGTTAGAGAATCAGCAAGCATTGACTCTGTACCAATATATTCTACTAGAATGTCTCTCTTCTTTACTAGGTTTCTAACTGTGAGATATTTAATCTCCACATACTTAGATCTACTACTGATCTTGTTATTCTTCGAATAAAAGACAACTGCACTATTATTGCGGTAGATTATCAATGGCCTTGAGATGGAGTCGACCACAAGGAGCCCAGAAATAAAATTTTTCAACCATATAACTTGAGAGGCTACTCTATAGCATGCCAAGAACTTAGCATATATAGTTAAAAATGTGATCAATGTCTGCTTGATACTTTTTCAATATATGACTCCTCCAGTAAGTACAAAAATGTATCATAAAGTGAATTTCAGATCTTCTAAGCAGCCACCAAAATCTAAATCAGAGTATCCAACTACTTCAAAATTTTTTATTTTTCTATAAACAAGCATAAAGTCTTTTGTCTTCTATAGATACCTTATAACCTTTTTAGCTGCAATTCAGTGGTCATGTCTTGGGTTTGAGAGATACCGACCAAGGACATTCACAGTAAAGGCAATGTCTGGTCTGGTGCATATTTGTGTATATATCAAGCTTTAAATAGCACTGACATAAGAGACATTCTTCATAGATTCTCTTTCAATATCATTATTAGGACACTATTTATTGCTGAGCTTATCTCTTTTCACAATAGATGTATCTTTAGGCTTGTAGTTTTGCATGTTGAACTTATTAAGCACATGCTTAATATAAGTCCTCAGAGACAATTCAAGCAGGCCATGAGACCTATTGAGAACAAAGGATGCATTTTCAAGATCTTTCATATCAAAAATTTTGGATAAAAACTTTTTGGTCTCATGAAGCAGACTCATATCACTACTAGCAAGTAGTATGCCATCAACATAATGTACAAGAAAGATGAATCTACTCTTACTGATCTTCATACACACATTGGTCAAACTTATTATCAGTGATGTCACAATCTTATCAAATTTGAGATACCACTGTCGAGAAACTTGCTTGAGCCCATAAATAGACTTCTTCTGCTTGCATACCATGTACTCCTTTCCTTCTTATTTGAACACATTAGGTTGCACCATATAGACTTCTTCATGAAGATCTCCATTCGAAAAGACTATCTTTATGTCCATTTGGTGAAGCTCAAGATCAAAAAGAGCTACCAACTCCATCATTATTTTAAATGAGTCTTTAGTCGCAACTAGTGAGAAGGTCTCATTGTAAGCAACACCTTCTCTTTATGTGAAGTCCTTTACAACCAGTCTGGCTTTAAACCTGTCAATCCTACGTTTAGAGTCTTTCTTAGTCTTGAATACCTATTTGTAGCCAATGGGATTGTAACCTTTAGATAATTCCACCAGTTCTCATACAAAGTTATCTGCCATGGATCTCATTTTCTCTTTTATTGTATCTAACCATATGTTCGATTGAGGACTTGAGATAGCTTCATTATAATTTATGAGATCCACAATCTGGCCAATATCATAATCTACCTTCTAAAGATAGACATAGTAATCATTAAAGATTGCTAATCTTCTTTCTCATGTGGATCTTCTCATAGGAATCTCTATAACAGGCTCATCTATAACAAGATCTCCTTCCATAGCAACTTTCAAATCTGATGGAATTTCATTAACAGCAGACACATCTTGAGTTTCTGTATTATGCTGACTCATCCCTTCTACAAGTTTCACCATAATATTATCATAGATAAGAGAATTATAATAGAGGTGCTTGATTCATCCTCAATTATAGGTTGAGAGCAGCTTTCATTAGCTACATTGAGCTCCAAGAACTTTACTGTCATTGATTCAACTGCTATGGTACCTTGAGTTGGACAATAAAACTTATACCCCTTGGAGTGCTCTAGGTATCCAATAAAATAACAGCGGACGATCCTGAGATCTAGTTTTTTCTCAGAAGGATTGTAAATTCTTACTTTAACAGGATACCCCCAAACTCGAAAATGGTTCAGATTAGGTTTTCTTCCAATCCACAGTTCAAAAGGAGTCTTGGACATAGACTTGCTTGTAACTTTTTTCAAAATGTACACTGCTATCTTAATAGTTTCTCCCAACAAATACTTCGATAGATTAGACCTGCTCATCATGCTCCTTATCATATCCTTGAGGGCACGATTGCATGTCTCAGTCATGCCATTCTATTCAGGAGTTCCAAGTATGGTATATTGGCCAATGATCCCACAATTCTGTGAGAATTTGGAAAATGGATCCATCTGTTGTCCAACTTCATCATGTTTGCTATAATACTCACCATCGTGGTTAGACCTAACTATTTTTATGACTTTTCCTGTTTGCTTTTCAACTTCAATCTTAAAAACTTGAAACTTCTCAAGCGTATTGAATTTTTCTTTTATCAAAAAGACAGCCATATCGAGAGAAGTCATCAATGAATGTGATAAAATATTTATTACCACATAAGGTGGTTGAGTAGTGCCCACTAAGATCTGTGTGTATAATTTTTAGAAGTCCTTGACTACAGATTGCACCTTTCTTCTTAGTCTTGGTCAACTTTTTCCTAATACAGTCAACACATATTTTCAAGTCTTGAAAATCAAAGAGAGAGAATTTCTTTCTTTATTAGTCTATCAACTCTTCTCTGAAAATGTGGCCTAACCATTTGTGCCATAGTAGAAAAAACCTTTCTCTGATTTTGGATCTTTTTGACCTAACATATTCCACATTAAAAGATGAGTCAAAACTATTAGGAGCCAAGCACATCTTGTACAATCCATCAGATAAAATACAACTATCAATAACTTGGAAATTAAAACTTAAATCAATTCTTCTATTACTGATAATAAAATTATAGCTAATCTTGTTAAGCAAAGAAACTGAAACCAAATTCCTCCTAAATGAGGATACATAGAAAATATTCTTCAAAACTAATTCAAATCTCGAATCAAACTTCAACTTCATAGTTTTGACCAAGCCGACTCTGACTTCCATATTGTTCCCTACCTTTAGTTTGGATTCTCTCTCACTTGACTTCCTTCTCCTTATAAACCCCTGCAAGGTAGATGCCACATGAACAATGGCACCATTGTCAAGCTACTAGGAATCTAGAGGAACATTGATCAAATTTGATTCAAAACAGATATAGACTAGTGAGTTACCTTGTTTCTTATTTTTTTTTAGTCAACCTCTGAACTTAATGCACTCAGCCTTCTTGTGATCCCTTTTCTTGCAGAAATAGCACATGTTTTTCATGTCACTCTTTTGCCCTTCTCCATGCTATGTCTCACCATTACCTTGCTTCTTGAAATCCTAATTTTTTTTTGAAGCAAAAGATTTGAATTTCTTATTGTTTCATTTTTCCTTAGAGCTAGGTTTGGACTGAGCAACAAGGTGAGCACTCTTAGTCTTCTCCTTCTTCAGCCTTTCTTCTTCAGCCATATACTTGGTGATCAAATCATTAATGCTCTAAGACTAATTCTGAGTGTTGTAGGCTGTTTAGATCTAACTAAAATCAGCTAGTAATAAGTTGAGAGCATGATGGTTGATAAAGTTATCACTAATGGAGATCTAAAAATTTCTAAGCTTAGATTGAGTGTGGACCATCCTTAGAATGTATTCCCTGATTCCTTTTGAGTTGTCATATCTTATACCTCTTAATTCACTCATTAGATGCCCAACCTTAGTATTATCTGATACTTGATATCTCTCTCCAATAGCATTGAAGAACTCCTTGGCATTGGTGGTCTTAGGCAAATCACTCATCAGATATTCTGCAATTGACCTCTTCATGGCAAGCAAGCTCAATCGGTTGAACTTCTCCCAACTTGGTATGAAACTCTTTCTCTTCAGCTGTGCTCTTATCAGTGGGCCTAGGTGGCTCATCAATCCGTAGAGCCAAATCAATGTCCATAATCCCAAGTGTGAACTCAATGTCTTGCTTCCATCTCTTGTAGTTGGAGCCAATCAAGACCTCTATGGTGGCATTATTATTGTTTCTATTGAGGGAGATTGAACACAAATGCAATATATTAGTGGTATAGGCAATAAATAAATGAATAAAAATAGCTTTAAACATTATAAGCTATTCCCCACAAGAGCACCAGGTACATCATCATAAACTTCCATTTGGATAGAGAACATGACATGCCATTGAGCTCCAAGTATAGGGTCAAAATAATGAAAATACAAGGCATTCGAAAATCTATCCCCTTTGGATAGACAAACTTTCTATGCCCAATATACCTCTTTACAAAATCAAAAATAATACATGTCCATTCAAAAATCTATTACCTTTAGGTAAATAGATTTCTCAAGACTAGCATATTTCCACCATCAAACCTTATGTTATTTTTGATTTTAATATACCTAATAACCTCCTTTGGGTAGAAAATTGCATGTATTAATATGAAGAATGTCTCATAAAAATAAAAAAAAAATTTGTGAGCTTTGAAGTTATGTATCACTTTGATGACGACATTCACAACAACTCACAAGATTTTCAATTGAGACCAAAATTATTGCCAAAATATGATTTCATGAGATATTCATTAAAAATTATCTCTAACAATCACAATTTAATATTTGTTGCATTCAATTTTGTGAACAATAATTTTACCTAAAATTTAAACTCTAACCTTACATAAAATATGTACTACACCAAGGTTGAGAGTATAATTTTCACATTTCTATCTGAGGAGAGTACAATATACAATCATGTTCAATCAATATAAAAATAATTTTAAACTCTTTTTTTTTTTATAAAGGGAACTACAGTAACTATTACTATTCAGGAGGAGCATACTAAAAATTTGTGCCCACTAGTAGAAGTAGGAATTCACATTTTCATGCAGGTGGAAAGCGAAATATGAGTGTTCTAAGTAGTGCAGCATCTGGCTAAAAAAAAAAGAAAAAAAGAACAGAAGAGTGTTCTGAGCAGTGTTTACTCTGCTTCGAGGCACTATTCTCGCAACAAATAAACAGCAAGCATATGATTTAGATTTAACCCTCACTATTTTTCTTATTTTTTTTGACAGAAATCTCTTATTAAGCCAGCCAAAGCAATATGTGGTTGGATATGAAAAATAGTATGTGCATCATTAGAATCATCGGTAAATAAGAGACTACTAAAGATTTGTCTAAAGCATATTCCCAGTGTTGGTGTTAGATTATAAGCTTGTTTATTGTTATTTTTTATTTTGTTGAAAGGTTATATCTCTTTTGAAAGGTTGTGTCTTTTAGAGTAGGGATGTGTCTTTTGTGAAATAGGATGTCTCTTTGTAGGGATGTGTCTCTTAATAAGTGATTCTTGTGAAAAGTTGTGTCCCTCCATTTTCTATAAATATGGGGTATGCGATTTTTGTTTGAAGTAAGTATTTAAGTACTTGAGTTCATTTCATAAATAAATCTTATTTTAAACTATTACAATTATTAGTTTATTAAGTGAGAAAGCCCACCAATATTTGGTATCAGAGCCAATAGTGAAAGGGAGATTTTGTCAACAAAAAAAAAATAGCTACCAATCTTTTTCAACCTCAAATTTTAAAACTTTCAAAAGATAATTATGAGAATTAGTGCATTCAAATGAAAACACTACTTGGCTCTCAAGATTTTTGAAAAGTAGTTAACAATGGATATCAAGAACCCACAGCACAAGAAGAAGTTGGTCTCTCTACAAATCAATGCAATGAGTTGAAAGATGCAAGAAAGAAGGACAAAAAGGCTCTTTTTTATCTTTACTAAGCAGTAAAGGAGTCTATGTTTGAGAAGATTGCTGAAATAACTTTGAGTAAGACAGCATGGGATGTCCTTGCCATCATCTTTGAAGGAGATGAAAGAGTGAAGTGGATTAGTCTACAAAAGCTTCGAGTGGAATTTAAAGCTATCCGCATGAAAGAGTCCAAAAATGTTGCAGACTATGTTTCTCATATTTTGATTATTGTAAACCAAATGAAGTGAAATGGAGAACAACTTGATGATGTATGAGTTGTAAAAAAGATCCTTCGTTCTTTATTACCAAAATTTGAGCATATTATTATTGCCATAAAAGAGTCAAAAGATATCAGTACCCTTTTAATTGATCAATTAATAGGATCCCTTCAAGTACATGAGCAAAGATTACAAAAGAAGTCTAAAGCCGAGTCAACAGAACATGTCCTCAAGTCAAAATTAAAACTTGACTATCGAAAAGGCAAAAGTCATGGAGAAAGTAATAGTAGAAATAAGAATTAAAAGAGGTATAATCATGACCGACCGAATAGCAACAAAGGTGTTTACGATTCACGACATGAGATTACCACCAAAAGAAGCAAATGTAATTACAAACGCTCAAGTTTGTATGGTGGTACAAGATCTAATATACGATACTATAATTATAAAAAGTATGGACACTACAGCAAAGATTGTTGGTATAAAAATATGGAAGGAATGAATAACTATATTGATGGTACCATAGAAGAAGAAGGACAAAGACAAACTACGCTTCTACTCGCATGCCAAGAAGAAGTTGAAGATCTACAAAATATATAGTTTCTCGATTCTAGGGCTTCAAATCATGTGTGGTCGAAAAAACTATTTGTTGAAATGGAGGAGGATGTACATGGTAATGTAAAATTTGATGATTCATCAAAAGTACCTATAAAAGGAAGAGAAAAAATCAGATTTAAATCGAAGAGTGGTGAACAAGAATACATCTCAAATGTGTACTATATACCCAAGTTAAAGAGCAATATACTAAGTATTGGATAATTATTGGAGAAAGGTTACACTATTCAAATGGAGGACTCTACCCTAACTTTGAAAGATAAGAACAAAAGGATAATTGCAAAAGTGCACATGTCAAAAAATCAGATGTTTCTTATTAATATAAAAATTGAGATTAAAAGGTGCTATCAAGCAGATTTGAAAGAAGAATCAAGATTATGGCACTTAAGGTATAGACATTTAAATTATGAAAGTTTAAAGTTATTATCTTCTAAAGGAATGGTGAATGGACTTCTTGTTATTAAACACCCAAAAAAAGTATGTGAAGGCTGTGTCATTGAAAAACAAACCCAAATTTTTTTTTTTTAGTAGCAAGGCAAAGTATACATTAGCACCTTTGAATTTAGTGCACACAGATCTTTGTGGTCCTTTTGCTGATTCTCTTGGAGATAATAAGTATTTCATTAGTTTTATTGATGACTATACTAGAAAAATATGGATTTACTTTATTAAAAAAAAATCTGCTGCATTCTCTATATTTAAAAAATATAAAGCTATGGTAGAAAGAGAAAATGAAAATGGAATAAAGATATTGAGATCTGACAAAAGAGGAGAATATACTTCAAATAAATTTAAAACTTATTGTAGCATTGAAGGTATTCAACAATAATTCATAATGGCATATAGTCCATAACAAAATGACATGGCTAAGCGAAAGAATAGAACCATTCTAGATATGACAAGAAGCATGATCAAAGAGAAAGGTTTACCAAAGTCATTCTGGGCAGAAGCAGTTGCATGTACAGTATATCTACTTAATAGAAATCTAACAAAGAGTATGAAGAATGTAACACCTTAAGACACATAGAGCGGACATAAGTCAGGTATTAAATAACTCAAGATATTCGGATGGATTGTATATGCACAAATTCTAAAGGAGAAGAGAAAGAAGTTGGATGATCGAGGAGAGAAATGCATTTTTATTGGGTATAGTGAGAATTTAAAAGCATATAAACTCTTCAATCCAATCACCAATAAAGTAATAATAAGTAGATATATCATATTTGATGAAGATGCTACTTGGAATTGGAGTACAGAAGAAGAAACTTAAAAATAAAAAAAATGATGGATCAAGAAATTGAAGAAGAGTCAAATACTTATGATCCTTTACTTCTAACGACTCTATCTCAAATATCATCAACTTTTTCTAGTTCTACATATTCAGGTACCCCAATGAGAAGACTCAAAGAGATATATGATGAGATAGAAATAATAGATGATAATAATCTATTTTGTCTACATCTTAATCAAGAACCATTGACTGTTGAAGAAGCCATGAAAAAGGATGAATGGCGAGTAGTTATGAATAAAGAAATAAGAGCAATAGAAAAGAATAAGAGTTGGAAATTGACTTCATTACTTAAAGGATATAAAGCTATTGGTTGAAAATGAGTATATAAAATCAAATATACTACTGATAGAAATATTGAAAGATATAAGGCGCGGCTTATCGCAAAAGGATACAAACAAGAAAAAATAATTGATTATGAAGAAGTATTAGCACCTATTGGTCGACTTGATACTATTTAACTAATTCTATCTCTTACAGCATAACATTATTGAAAAGTATATCAAATGGATATAAAATCAGTATTTCTAAATGACTATCTAAAAGAAGAGATTTATGTTGAGCAATCCAAAGGATATAAGATAAAAGGTATGAATGATAAAGTTTATAAATTATATAAAGCTTTATATGGTTTAAAGTAAGCTCTTCGCACGTGGAATACTTGTCTTGATAATTATCTTCAAAATATTGGTTTCAAAAAATATCCTTATGAGTATGCAATGTACATCTGTAGAAAGGGAGAAATTTTAATTGTTTGTATTTATGTGAATGACTTACTGGTCACTGAAAGTAGCCAAGATATGATAGATGACTTCAAGATTATTATGACAAAAAAATTTAAAATGACAGATGCTGATCTTATGACTTTCTTTCTTAGTATTGAAGTTAAGCAAGATGAGAATGAAATTTTTATCACTCAGAAAAGATATGCTGAAAACATACTAAAGAAATTAAAAATAAAAAACTACAAAAAATTTAGCACTCCTATTGCTTATGAAACAAAACTTAGCAAAAATGATAAAAGAAAATAGATTCAACTATTTTTAAGAGTCTTGTTGGCCGTCTTCGTTATTTGACAATAAGCAAATCAGATATAATTTATAGAGTTGGATTAATTAGCCGATATATGGAAGATCCAAAAGAATGACATTTCGCAAGTTGCAAAAATTTTTTTAAAATATATAAAGGATACCATTGATCATGGGTTATATTATACAAGCTCAAAAGATTCAAAATCGGTTGGATATACGGATAGTGATCGGACCGGAGATCAAGATAAAAGAAAAAGCATTATAGGTTATGCGTTCTTTTTAGGATCTACAGCATTTATATAACGTTCAAAGAAACAATAAATTATAGCCTTATCAATATGTGAAGCTGAATATGTAGTAGCAGCATCATGTATTTGCGAAGCAATTTGGTTAAAATATGTATTAGAAGAATTAGATTATACCCTAAATTCTTCTATCCCAATATTCATTGATAATAAGTCAGCAGTCGAATTATCAAAAAATCCAGTGCATCATGGGAGAAGCAAACACATAGATACCATGTATCATTTTCTTCGAGAACAAATCAAGAAAAGTTAGGTTGAATTAATTCATTAGAATACAAAGATATAGGCCATGGATATTTTTGCCAAATCTCTACAATTTGATGTTTTTATGAAATTTAGAAAAAGACTTGGAATATGTTCTATATGAAATTTTTCACTAAAGGTTTGACTACTCAGTTTGAAAAGAGAAGAAGAAATGAAGATATTTGACTACTTAGTTTGAAAAGAGAAGAGTAGTTTGACCAAAAGGGCTATTCAGGAAGAGATATGATTGTCAAGGATTTAAAAAAAAGATGGTTATCAGTGTCCCTTGGATAAAAGAAGTTATAGGATAGTTATTGGATAAAAGGTGGTTATTAGTGTCTCTTGGATAAAAGAAGTTATAAGATTGTTATTTTTATGTCCTTTGGATAAAAGGTGGTTACCAATAAACATCTTTTCATGCCTATATAAAGTAACAGAATGCCACAAAATTCTTCATTTATCAGAGTGTCTATGGTATGGAGGAGATAGTAAAAATTTTCTACAAAAACTTACTACAAGAACTCTATCAAAAACACGACATGCCATTACCACAATATTCAATTTTCAAGACAGGACAAAATTATATATCGAAATTCTACTTTATAGTTCAAGTATGTGAAAAATGCTTTATGGGGAATACAAAATCGATAAAGAAGAATGCTGAATAAGATATTGCAGAATGTGCTTTTGCATATATTATAGGTACTTATTGGCCTAAGAATAATGCTAATTATTTGTATACTTTGATGAAAAATCTTGAAAAAGCAAATATTTTCTTAGAAAAGAAAAATATGGCATTGAATATTGAAAGCAAATTCTTGAAAAATGCAATCAACAAGCAAGCATACAAGATTAGAAGACTAATTATTGAAAAGAAAGATTTACAAGAGAAGCTTCAAGTTTATGAAGATCCAATTGAAGATTCGATTGAACAAGATGAAGGTAGTTGTGCATAAAACAAGTTTAAGAAAGAATATTAGATTATAAGCTTGTTTATTATTATTTTTTATTTTATTAAAAGGTTATGTCTCTTTTGAAAGGTTGTACCTTTTAGAGTAGGGATGTGTCTCTTAATAAGTGATTCTTATGAAAAATTGTATCCCTCCATTTTTTTATAAATAGGGGGTATGTGATTTTTGTTTGAAATAAGTATTTAAGTACTTGAGTTCATTCCATAAATAAATCTTATTTTGAACTATTACATTTATTAGTTCATTAAGTGAGGAAGCCCATCAACAGTTAGAACCTTCATGACAAAAGGCTCACGCAATCTCTATCATATCCGTGTTTGATGATTTTTTTTTGGATAATAAAATTTCACAAAAAAATGTAAACCCTTGCCTGATTTATTTAAAAACAATACATGATTTCGTGTAGTTAATCAGTTCCTATGATTTTGAAGATCAGTATATATATCAAATAATAAAATTTCAATGTAGATTTTTATGAAAGATAACAAATTTTTGGGTTCTAAATCATACACGTCCTGCTTTGATACCACATGTTGAATAATTTTTTATATGATCAAGTGCATGATTATTCATTTTATCTTATTGTACTATGTCACAACCTGATTTTATTAAATATAAATCATATAATTAATGAAAATCTAAATTTTAATAGAATTTTCTAACAGTAACTACTATGGAGAATCATAATCTAGGACGTCGTCATGAATAGTGGTCTATTAATGATATTAACTCGTGCGTCATATTTTATTGCAATTGTCGAAAGATTTATCGTAACCATCCAACATTTAAGGAGGTGGTGCTGGTCGACTTTCTTCTTATAACAGCTCAACATCTTTGAAAAAATCATTGGCTTGAGTCCGACCAAGAGGTCAGCAGTATTATGATGAAGTCATTAGCAGTTGACCGAGTATAATGTTTGAAGATAAAATCTGATGGGGTCGTCTGCTTCCTCTTAGCTCCTCCTCAGGTTAAGATTCTAGCCCAATAATTTGGGGGCCATTTGAGTTAGGGCCATAGCAACGAGAGCTTTCTCATAAAAAGAATAGGACATCTAGATGACGCTCACCGTCAAAATCCATCTTGATGTAGAAGGAGTAGGATATTCAGATGATGCTCGTCATCGAGGTTCACCTCGGCGTCTTGGTTGTTAGTTAATAAATGTACCCAAAGGTGAATTCTGAAGAAAAAAATCAAGTGGTGTAACCCCATAGCAAATATATTAATATATTATGAAATATTATTAATCTTCTAAAAATATTATAAATAATAACATTATTTTTTTTGCTAAAATATATTATTTTTACTAAAATACTATTAGTCATATCAATATTATTAATATTATTAACATTATTATTTTTATTAAAATATTATTACTTTCAATCAATGCATTAAAATATAATCCTCTAGATCTGTCACCGATATATCTTCTTTTGAAGTTATCCAGTAAAATAATGCAAATATTTGGTGCAACGTAAGAAAGGATCAATTGAGTTTAATATTACTTTCGATGATAGATCTATATTTTACTAGGACATGCTTTTTAATTGTTATTAGAATGACGTATACATAGTTGAGTGCTATACCAAATGGTCAAACTATCCTAGCTTTATTTCTTGTAGCTCTCATCAGCCCTTCAACGAAGTCCAACCTTCTCTATGAGTATAAGTTCTCCCTTCCTATTATCTCTATAAGAAAATCGATGAAGAGCAGCACATGAGGAGCAAGACAGCAAAAAAATAGATACTTGTTCTAAAAGAAACAATCATTCTCTTCACTTTTTATTAAAATCAGGAGTCAGCATTTTTTTTGTTTTTTCTTTTTCCTTTAACAGTTTACATTCCTCTTGATGTTATTAAACATTATTATTTTTTTAAAATATTATTAACAAACTATTATTTTAAGTAAAATATATAGTTTTTATTAAAATACTATTAATATTATCAATACTATTGAAATTATGAATTTACTATTTTTACTAAAATCTTATTACTTTTAATTAATGCATTGAAACATAGTCTTTTGGACCGGCCAGAAGAAGATTCCTACTTTTGTAAACAAAAAAAAAAAAAAATCTAATTATCAGCATGGCTACCACGGTGGTGGCACTCACCATCACCTTTATTATTATGATTATTATGATTATGCTCCTGTCCATTCATTTTAAGATAATTATATGAAAGAATGCAGCCATTTAGTGTATATATAAAAATTTAAATTAATAGGAAATGATAATATGGACAACGTTCGATGAGGTGGCAAAATACTGACCCACAGCTAATGTAACGTATCATTTCGGCTCACCAATTTTGTTTTTAAAAAGAATCTCATCTTGGATTGGCTCAAGGTTCTGTACGATCAATACACTCCATTCCTCACAATTTCTTTAATGAACATGTGATGGGAGACAAAACCAACCATACAGAAATGCCCTTCTTTTTTATCTAAACTACAAAAATGCCCTCTAGAAATTTTTTTGTATGGTACTAAATGAGAGAGAGTTATAGACGTGGCCAACGTAGGCTTGCCAATATATAGCCTCCGTTTTTGTGTGTGCGCGTGATATTATTTGATACTTAGATGTTCCTATAAACTTATGCACATAATAAATGATTTATTTTGGACCTCGAGTATGACTTATATGTGCTACGGTTAATTCTGATAAAAAGCCCTAATCCCAAACATCTCCAAGTGGAGGATTAGTACTTGGAGTTGATTCAATTCAATTAGTTTCTGGATCTTGTCGATTGAACGAGAAGTCGCATGCCCAAGCTCCCTCCTGCAACGAGCACAATGGTTACTGCAAGCCTAGACATGTTGTAATGAGGGTTAAACCAAAGTGACAATTGAGGCACCGTAGTGCTCACTTTCTGGTGAACAGAATGGGTAACTTTGGAACAAAAGAGTTCAACCATATTAAAAGTTGAGAGGAACCTATTTTTTTCTTCCAAGAGGTTGATCATATTGCATGGCTCTCACAACATGGTTCGGCTTTTAAATCAGTCATATAGTCCGTACTTATAATAATGCCTAATCCATTTTAACTATAAGAATCGAGATTTTTATTGACAAAAAAATTGGTTATAAAATATTTTTTTCACATCATTAAATAGTTTTAGCGACCAATTATATTTCATCTGAGATGGTCACAGAAAGCTCCATAGCTAAAAGTTTTAATCATGAAAATATAAATTTATCAGCAAAAATTTTTAAATTGAGTAATGAAACACAAATGGTCGTTAAAGAAAAATATTAATGACCATTTTATTTGGGGGCAAGAAAATGAAAAATCATTGTTAAGGAGCCCAAAGTTGATGATATGAAAAGGATTTAATGACAAAAAATAATATTTTAATGAGGAGTAAATATCTTTTATCAAAAAAATGAAAAGTAAATGTTGCCGCTACAAATTTTCTTTGACAAGAAATTTTTGTTCATCATAAAAAAGTTAATATAGTTAGTGATGGAAAAGATAATGGTCATTAAAGATAAATATTTGTGATGAATTTTTTGATGAAAAAAATATAAAAATTTATTGAAATAATTAAAAAATAATAAAATAATAAAAAATTAGTGAGCAATAATAGATTTTTATGAAAATTAATTTTTATGGCTAAAAAAACATTCCTCTGTGATGAGTATGCGCGGCAAAAACTATATGGTTGGTGATGAAGGATAAATGGTCCCAAAAGGCAAACTTCAATGATGATCTTTTTGGTGACAAAAAATTAAGAAATGGTTAGTAAATAATTTTAAATAAATAATTTGATAAAGAATTAATGACCAAAAATTTTTCTTATGGTGATTCATCTTTTAACACAAAATTTTTCTTTGTGAAAAATTGTTCATGGTCATTAAAAATCCCACTTTCTTTTTTGGTGATGGGGTATAAAATGATTATTGGTGATGACTATGATTCATTATTTTTTGGTTTCTTTTTATATAATTAAATGTTAAACTCGATTTATAATGCAATGAAAAAAGATAAAAACTTCATATACACATCCATAATAAAACTAAAATATAAACATCAACTCAATATTGTATAATGAATAGATAAAATATAATTAAAATATACATATCTATATTAAACTATTAAGGATCTGAAAAAAATATTTTCATCTAGTCATGAGAAAAAAACTTATAAGAAATGCCCCATTCCATGACTAAAAATAGAAAACCCTAGCATAATATATTCATCTTTGAGTATAAAAATCTTGAAACTAAATATAGCTAAGAAAAAATATTATCGAATGCTCTAAGGTAGCTCAATCATACATTAAACTCCTGCATTAAAGATTGAATAACCTTACCAAAAAAAATAGATTGAATAAAAAAGATAAAATAATTAAAACTTAGCTTACAAATAAGATCAGTAGTAAATTATCTATCAAAAAAATTTAAAAGAATCACAAACCCAATAGCAAAAATAATTTATTTATTACTTGAAATTTATAATCATAAAACATACCATTGGTTATAGATGATAAAAAAGGCTTGCAAATTGTAAGCAATCAAAGAAGGCAAATATCTTTGCATCAACTTCAGCATCCATACAATCATTTATTTATTGCTGAATGCATGCCTCTCTCACCTGTGCCTCATTTTGTTTTGCTCCACTTATCTTCTAATTCTTCAACTCATTTCTTCAACTCCACTACATATTTCTTTGCTTTCTGAAACTTCTTACTTCGTCTAGAAATACTATAGCTAGGCTTGGGACCTCATCCACATCCATGTTAATATCCAGATTTTCGATCAGGAACATGAGCCAAGTGCTCCACTAAAGTCAAAGGAGAACTATCTTTTTCTTGTTGGATTTCTACCACCTCCTATAATTGGGTCTGCATTCCATAAAATTAAACAAATTAGCATTCAATAATCCAAAAATCAGTATATTCTTTTAGCCCACTGATCCATCCAAATCCCATTGGGCCTTTGACGTGTTGCCTTCTAAAATTCTGTTGCATTAAGTGGCACCCCATCCTTGGTCTATTATTACAAAACGAATCAATAGAATATGTTACCATTTCTATAAGAAAAAAGAGAGAGTAATTGTTATAATTTTTTGCTTATAGTAAATTTCATACCATTTTAGTCTTGACTTAAGCAAATGATTTTGCGCTAGTCCTATGAGCTACACTTTGTTTGGCCCTATTCTACTTATTATTGATGGAGACCTTCTACCCAAGATCAGCTGATGCTGCATACTTGCAGGATCAACCGATGAGGACTAAGAGGGCTGTGTGCCTGGCTAAAGAAGAGACGACCCAAGCGAGAGAAGATCAATATAAAATGGTGGATAAAGTTGTTGATATCAAGCGCCACCTTACAGAGGCCGCCGAAGGTGTAGAGTCCTTTAGAAAGAGTGAGGCCTTCCATGAGGAGTTGCTGACATCGTGTTGGGAGGCTTTCTTTATGAGCTTCAATCGATGCAAGAAGAAGATAAGAGCACTCTTTTTAGACATCGATCTTAGCCTGGTGTTAATACTAGTCTCATCTTCTTCAAGCAGTAGTTTAGTCGATGCGAGAGTAGACGGAAATATAGAGGGCGATGCCTAGTCACGTCCTTAGTGAATTTTTTTTTTTCTTTTTTGTAGCTCAGTAAAAAAAATTGTAATTCAAGGGAAGCCATTGGGAATGAATTTTTTTTAGAATTTCAGCTTCTTTCTGTTCTTTTTATGTGTGTGCATCCTTATTCTTGTATCTCCTTGGCTTGAATAGAGATAAAATTTACTGTAGAGGAACTATTAGTTGATTTTTCAAAGGTGAAAAGGAGAAAGACTAGTCGCACTGGGTCAAGCCGAGGAATAGAAGGATAGTGTCCTACTGCACCCAGCATTCCTAACAACTCTCTCGACTGAGCCCTCCTCAGGGATGCTTAAGGACGTGCCAAAGGCCTAGGTACAGACCAATGCCCAACCTATCGAGGTTGTCGAGCTGACCCTGTCAGTGATTGTTGGAGGTCCATTCAACATAGAGCTGCTTTTGGATGCATCAGGTTTCGGCTATGTTGGAGTTCAGGCTGAGGCATCTGAGCTCTTTATTAAGTAAGGGCTGATGCATCTAATCTTGGGGTAGCTCCCTTGGATGCGGGGGAGACTGCGAGCGAAGGAGTCGTAATGAAATCTTCACCCATCATCATCATCAAAATTTTGGATATGGTGGATGGGACATTCCATACTGCTTGCGAAGGAATAGGAGATCAACCTATATAAGTGACTCTAGCAGCTATAATAGACTTGATGGAAGCTAAGGAGGTTGAGGAAGAAGTAGTCATTATGATGGTCGGGATTGGAGAAGCAACGATAGGCCCCTCCTAGGATGTCCATAAGGTGTTGCCTTCCTACCCTTGGCTAAGTTCTCTCTTCCTGCCCCTTCTAAGCGGGCATTCCCTCCTTCGACTCCTGGATGGTCGAGCATGAAGGAGGAGGATATGGTGATCTTCTAGTACCATTATTCCTAAAAGATAATCAAGGGCCTAATACCTCCCTGGGATGAGGAGTTCCTCACCAACATGATTGATGAAGAGGCACTTCTGAGTGTGTATCACCGCGCTATGATGGTAAGCTTTCTATGTTTTGCTTAATATCTGTCCCTATGTCTTAAGTTGACTAACTGGCCAATCGTGCAAGCAGGCTTTGGCATTCTAGCATTGGAGGCTCGATAGGTGATTTCACATGATTGTGTAAAGACAGTCGAGGAATAGAAGTCTCAAGCTGAGTGTTGGAAAAGATCATCGAGCATGGCTGAGCTTTGGCAGAGCTAAGACAGAGCACTATTGAAAAAGTCTAAGAGAGTCTCCAAAGGCAGCTCTACGGTTCTTTCATTAGGAATAAGAAGTTGAAGAGTGCCTTGGAGGCCTCTCAATGGGAGGCTAAGGAGCTAAAGAAGAAGGGCCATCAACTGATTAAGGTTCCTCGCCCCACTTCCCAAGGATGGGTTTTCCAAGTTAGCATGCATGAGAAAGGTGATTGCCTTCGACGAGTTGCTCGTAAGGAGGCTAACCTTTGATGTGAGGTCATGAGACTCGAGGATGAGCTCCAGCCTATGAGGGATGAAGCTTCTTCTGCTCGAGCTACTAGAGCCCATGCTCTCCATCAAGCTGCTGACATGAAGATGGAGCTAGTCGATTCTAAGATGAAGATCGATAGTTCAGAGGCTGATCTCTAAAGAGGTTCTGAGATTTGATCTGATCAGATGGGTCCTACAAATGAAGCCCACCGCCAAACCGGCACTAACCATGCTATCCTTGAGTGAAGGCCTCTTGGGTCTGAGTTTGAAGCCATGTCAGATTCAAAGGTTGTAGTCAGAGATAGGTTCTTCGACCCAATAAGCATGGTTGACTCACACGACTCCTTTGACCAAAGCTTTCAGAGCTGTTGCTTGGTTCTTCACAACCGCCTCGAGTTGTTGGAGCGAGCACTGGAATCCCTTCCTCCTCAGCCAATCTTTCTTAAGAAAGCTACCGAGGCTTGAGAGAAAAGGAAGAAAATAATCCAAGACATATTTGCTTATCTTTTACCTTGATCCAATGTAATGTTTATTCTTGAAATAACAGAAGATTTTCTTTTACTTCCTATTTTTCCTCTGTGTATGTGTTTTTGTCTTGATTCTTTGACAATATAGGATGAATGACTGTTCAGCACTTGTCCTGGATCATTTTGGGATTTGTGTTGAGACACTTTGCCCCTAGTCACATGGGACATCGTATCCTGTACCAACTTTAGACATTCACTCTATCTCCTGTGAGTTTGGTGTAGGCATTATCTAAGAATCCCAAGGAGCATTCAACATTTCACTAATTGGTATGCTTTCCCTCCTGAAAGACTGTGCAATTCTTTAATATTGTCTTTAATGCTGTAGTCCTTAAAATGGTATTTCATCGAAAGAAGATGCCTAGAATGCCTTCCCTGAAAGGAATGATCTTTTAGGGTTGTTGGTGTTGCACCACCTAGCATTTGACTTGAGAGATGAAGGGCTACTTTCTATCCAGATCTCTCTATAAATAAGAGAAAGAAGCTCTGATTTCAAGCCAAATCCACTTCTGCTTTTGATGGACATTTCAGAGAATATATTGTCAATGTAGCCTCCCACCGATAGGATCACTATTGCTGGTGTTTACTACTCTCTGAAGGGGTTTTCTTCCACCTTTCAGCTATTTCTGGTGCCTCCAGAACTAGGTAGGGAGAAGCCGATGGGGGACCACTCCGATTGTGAAGCCATATCCAGACCATCTGTTAAAGTTTCAATCATTCCAACATCGGAGTGCTGAGGTTTCAATCATTCCAACATGATGTTGAGTCAGTGGAGAACAAGATAGTCCACATTCGCTATTGGTTCTGACGATGGGCAAGCGGCAGGTTAGGAGACCTTCTCAGCATCAAGTCCTTCTAGATGGCCATGGACCTTACAATTGGGTCTCATCCTCCTAAGTTTACTTCCTAGAATTTTTTGTCAAGAAATATTTGAGAGATGGATGGATTCCATGGGCACATTGGTTTGATGGAGGTCGTGCCATCCCTAATATCCCTTGGCTCGAGCCAGCAAGGAAGTTTCTTCAAGGACAAGCAATAGGGGTTCTACCCTTTAATGCCCTTGTACTTAAAGTTCACACATTCTATAATTGAGTCTTTAAGTTAGAGTCTTGTATTCTTGAACCATGAATGAATAAAGAAAGATTTTCTATTTAACCTCTCTTTGTTCTATTGTGGATGCATTATGATCTGAGGCTTTGCCTCCATTTGAATCTTTGTTTTGGTGCTTTGGCGAGCCTCTTCTAAGGTCTTGCCCCCCCAAGATTAGTGAGGAGCTATGGAGGTGTCGGCCTACCTTCCTTTAGGTCCTGAGACTTAAAGGAGGGAGCATCCTGAGGCTTGATGGTCCAAAGCTTGAAAGTCAGGGCTCCATCTTCCTTGAAGTCTTATGGACTTAAGGGAAGGGATCTTCCAAAGCTTGAAAGCTAAGGCTTCATCTTCCTTCAAGTTGTGCTGAATCAAGAGAAGGAAACTTCAAGAGCTTGAAAGCTGAGGCTTTGTCTTCCTACAAGTGGTGCAGACTCGAGAGAAGAGATCTTTGAAGGCTTGAAAGCTGAGGCTTTATCTTTCTTCGAGTTGTACAGACTTGAGGAAAGGGATCTTTGGAATCTGAAGCTTCATCTTCCTTTGAGTTGTGTGGACTTAAGGAAGAAATCTTAGAAAGCTTGAAAGTTGTGGCTTCATCTTCTTTTGAGTTGTGCAGGCTCGAGGGAAGGAATCTTTGGAGGCTTGAAAGCTAAGGCTTCATCTTCATCTTCCTTCGAGTTGTGTATAGACTTAGGGGAAGGGATCTTTGGAAGCTTGAAAGTTAAAATTTCATCTACCTTCGAGTTGTGTAAACTTCAGGGAGGGGATCTTCAGAAGCTTGGAAGCTGAGGCTTCATTTTCCTTCAAGTTGTGTGGACTCAATGGAAAGGATCTTTGGAGGCTTGAAAGCTGAGGCTTCATCTTCCTTCGAGTTATGCGGACTCCAGGAAAGGGATCTTTGAAAGCTTGAAAGTTGAAGCTTCATCTTTCTTCATGTTGTGCGGACTTGAGGGAAGAGATCTTCGGAAGCTAAGATTTTGTCTTCCTACGAGTTGTGCAGACTTGAGGGAAGAGATCTTTAGAAGCTGGATCACTCATGGCTGGGAGTCTTTCTCATTGAGGATCTTGACAAGTATTTATGTTAGAGTTGAAGTACTCTGTAGCCTCCAAAATATGAAGATGACAGGCAGGATGGCCCGACTTGGGGTGTGCAGCTCATCTAGACCTTTGTTGGAGTTTTCAACTAATGTGGACCTACTTTAGCTCAAGGCTTGAAGTCTTCCACCGTCAGAGGCATTCAACCTAGGGTATGTAGCTCATCCAGAGCTTTCTCAAATTTTTAGCCAATATGGACCTACTCTAATTTTGAGGCTTGGAGTCTTCTATTGTCAGAGGCATATGAGACAATCGAGGCTTTCGAGTATGGTGATCTGGCCTAGGATGAGTAGCTCATGCAAGACTTTTTTGATCCAATCTTTAAACCATATATGGGCAATAACTAACTTTTCATGAGTTCCATCCTCCTAGTTGTTTGACCCAAAATTTTTGCTTCTTCAGACTATTTTACTCGACAATATTTTTTTATATAGAAAAATTAAAATTTTTTATTACAGGATCAACTTTACATGATGCACCTTATTGATAGTAAGATCAGAGATTAGCAAAATTTCAAGTGTGAGGGAGAGACATCCCGTCCAACTACTCTAGATAATAAGTTCCAAAGCATATAGCCTCAGTGACATGATATATTCTTCCCAGTTAGGTGAGAGCTTCTCTCATTCGATAGGTAGTTAACTTCAACCTTTTTAAGTATCTAGTCTCTGGGTCAGAAGTGCTCCTTTGCTTTAAAGTTGTAATATTGTGCAATGCATTGCCGATACACCACCATCCGAGCCCATGCCTTCTCTCAAACTTGGTCCAGAAGAGCTAGGTTCACCTGTAAGTCTTTTGAATTTCTTTATGTGCTGAAGGCCTCCACTTGGTGGGTGGGTAAGCTTATCTCCATGAGGATTACTACTTCGATTCCGAAGGTGAGGTTGAATGGTGTTTCATCTGTTGAAAGCCCGTGTGGTGTGGTAGCCCCAAAGAATATTGTATAGTTTGTATATCCAAAGCCTTTTAGCTTTATCCAACCTGATTTTCAAACCTTGGAGGATGGTTTGATTGGTCATTTTGGCTTCTTCATTAGTTTGAGGATGTCTGACAGAGCTGAAGTGATAGTTGATGTAGAGTTCTTAGTCAAACTCATGGAAGAAAGTATTGTCGAACTGTCAGCTATTATGGGTTACGATGATCCAAGATAAGCTAAAATGATAGGTGATGCTCTTCCAAATGAAGTTATGGGGGTTTTTCTTAGTGATATGGGCAAGTGGTTCGGTCTCGATCCACTTAGTGAAGTAGTCGATCGCCACTATAAAATTTTTTTTTTATCCAATGGCCTATGAGAAAGGACTGAGGTTATCTATCCCCATTGAGCAAATAGTCAAGGAGAACTGGTTGGAGAGAGGGGCCACTACCAGATGTTGAATGTTCAAGTGTCGTTGGCACTGATCGCAGTGTTTCACAAACTCGATGGCATCCTCATGAATGCTTGACTAATAATATCCTAGCCACAAGACCTTATATGCTAAGTCCCTATCCCCAAGTGGTTGCCGTAGATGCCTTCATGAACCTGATGCAAGGCATAATCAACATCGAAGGGTCAGAGACAATAAAGGAAAGGCATGAAGAAGGATTGCTTGTAGAGCTTTTTCTCAAATATCATGTATCGTATGGATTGAAATTAGATTCTTTTGACTTTCACCAGATCCTCCAACAACGATCCATCCTACAAGTATCTGACCAACAGGTCCATCCAGCTAGATTTATGATCCACTTGCATTACTGGGGTTGGCTCATCCTTGATGTTGGGTTCATCAAGGATCTCCAAGTAGGCTGACCTCCAAATATCGATGTACTCAAATGTCACTAACTTTGACAATGGATCCATCCGAGCATTCCTTAACCTGAGTATCTATAAAATTTTAATTTTATTGAAAAAAGAGATAATTTTTTATACCTTCTGTAGATACTTTCCTATAGAGGATGCTTTAACCTTATATTCTCTCCAAACTTGACCAACCACTAGTTGGAATTCACTGAAGACCTGGGGATGCTGAACGTCGAGCTCCCGAGTGAGTCTTAGCCCAACCAGGAGTGCTCCATATTTTGCCTCATTATTCAAGATTTTATAGCTGAAACAAAGGGCTTGCTCTATCACAATGCCATCGAGACTGGTGAGAATTAATCCAACCCTAGCATCTCTGATGTTGGAAGATCCATCAATGTGTAGCATCCATGGGACCACAAGTACTAAGATAAGAGATTCTAATGTGGGCTTGATCTCCTCTAGAAAGGTACATTCCATAAAAAAAATTGCTAAAATTTGAGCCTTGATGGATGGTCAGGGTCAGTAATGGACATCGAACTCTTTGAGCTCCATAGCCCACTTGATCAATCTTTTCAAGGTGTCGAACCTTTGCAAGACTTGCCACATGTGTTGATCTGTTAGAATGGTGATAGGGTGCACCTGAAAGCAAGGTTGGAGCCTTCACACCAAGATCACCAAGGCATAGGCAATATTCTCCACCTTGGAGTATTCAACTTTCACATCTCGCAGTATTCTGCTGGTGTAGTAGACAAGCTTTTGCATCTCTTCCTTTCGGATGAGGATCGAGCTTACAACTATAAGGGAGATAGAAATACAACATCTTCCTAGTAGATGGTCGGATCAGGAGCTGAGCAAGATAAGATATTCCTGATGCTGATCGAAGGTGGTTTGACACCCGACTATTTACTAAAAGTTTTTGATCTACTTTAGGGTCCTAAAGAATGGTAGGCACCTCTCCACTGATCTGGCCATGAACCTATTTAGTGCAGCCATACATCCTATGAGGCACAGCACTTTCTTTCGAGTCCTTGGAGGTGATATTTTCATGATTGCTCAACCTTTCTCTAGGTTTGCTTCAATTTCATGGTGGGTAACCACGAAGTCAAGAATCTTTTCTGTAGATATTCCAAAGACATACATGCTTGGATTGAGCCTCATATGATACTTCCTCAAGATTTGAAAGGACTTCTCAAGGTCCACCATAATCTCCTCCACCTGACAGCTTTTTACCAACATATCATCTACGTAGACCTCCATGTTGCAACCAATCAACCTTGTTAGAGTTTGTTGATGAGATACTGGTAGATGAATCCTGCATTCTTTAGGTCGAAGGGCATAACTTTGTAGCCATATAGCCCCTGGTTTGTGATGAAGGTTGTCTCCCCATTCTTGGGCACCATCCAAATTTGGTTATATCCAAAGAAAGCATCTATGAAGTTGAGAATCTAGTATACTGTAGTGATATCGACAGGATGGTCTATCCTAGATAAAGAAGAACTATCTTTCGGACAAGCTTATTTAAATCAGTGAAGTTTATACATACCCACCATTTGTCATTTATCTTTTTGACGAAGATGACACTTGCCAGCCACTCGGGATAGTCCATCTCATAGATGAATCCTGTTACTAGAAGCTTGTCCACCTCCTATTTGATAGCTTTTAGCACTCAGGGTCAAAGCTCTGCTTCTTCTATCGCACCAGTCAATGCGGAGGGTCGATATGCAAACAGTGCACCATGACATCTAGGTCGACTCCATGCATGTCCTCGGCTGACCATGCAAAAGCATCAACATTTGCCCATAGGAAGCTCAGGAGCCTGGCTTGAGAGGCTTTGTCTTGTAGTGATCCAATTTAGACTGTTCTGCTTGGATCAGATCATGTAAAGAAACTGTGATGAGCTACTCTACTGGTTCCTCATGCTGCTGCTTTTCTTTATCATGAGTGTCAAAGATTTTGATTGGCAAGGCTTTCATAGGCTTCTTGCCCTTGAGAGAGATGACGTAACAGTGCCTAACCAGAGCTTAATTGCCCTGAAGCTCACCTACCCCCCGGATGGTAGGGAACTTGACTAGCAGGTGGTAGGTCAAGACAATGGCTCAGAGGGTGCTTAGGCCAGACCTTCCTAGGATTGTATTATAGGCCAAGGTAATGTTTACTACTAAGAAGTCAAGCAGGATCATGGCTTACCATGAAGCTCATCCTATGGTCACAGGCAATGCTACAACACCTTCGACAGGGATGGCATCGCCCGAAAAACCAACCAAAGAAGAATTGATCTTTCAGAGGCTATCCATAGGTAGATCCATTTTACAGAAAGCATCATAAAATAAGAAGTCTACAGAGATTTCATTATCCATTAATTTTTTTTATATCATGATTACAATGGTTATAAAAATAACTGCAGCATCATCATGAGGGGTCTGGATACCCTCAGTATCAATATCTAAGAAGGTGATGACTTTGTCCGACCTTTGCCTCTTTGGTCTAAGGACCACCAGCTGATCTACATGGGCATAGGTCTTTCTTGCAAATGAGTTCTCCCCTCCAACTGTGGGTCCTCTTACAATGGTATATGGATGACTCTAGCGATGGATTGGTGTTGACCAGAGGCTTTGGTGTAGGTTAAAATTCATGGCCCAAGGCCTCGACATCCTTTAAGCGGTTGATGAAGCTATGCAGGTAGCCTTACCAGATGAGAGCTTCTATTTTCCTCTTCAATTGGAAGCAGTCTTTGGTATCATGGTCATGGTTCCAATGGTAGTGGCAATACTTCAATCAATCACACTACGACTGCTAACTCATCTTCTTGGGCCATCGGAGAACATTCTAGCTCTCTATTTCCATGAGGATTTGCCTTCGAGAAGTATTCAAAGGCATGAAGTCCTTGAAGTGTTGGGGACCGATGGGGAGGCTTCTAGTTGTGCTTCTACTTTTTCAGCTAGGGAGTAGGGTGGTCCTCCCTTGCCCTCTTTTGCTCTACCTTCTCCTTTCATTTCTTTGTCATCTCCTCTTCTCTATCAATGTACTTGTCAGCATAGGCAAGGAGCTCAGAAAAGTTATGGGGAAACTTCTTCATGAGGGAGAAGTAGAAACCATTAGCTTTCAATCATTTTTTGAGGTTGACATTGTGACTGAATGATCCAGATCATGGACTTCCAACATGATCATCTTAAAGTGACTTATGTAGCTTCAAAGAGATTTTCCATTTTCTTGCTTGATGGAGAAGAGGGCATTAGTATCCTTTCCTGACTTCCTACTACTCTAGAATTGAGCAGCAAATTGGTGATCGTACTCCTTGAAAGAGTGGATAGAGTGCGGTTGAAGCCTAATATACCAAGTTTGAGTAGCACCTTAAAGAGTAGTAGAAAAAGACTTACACAGCAATAGATCTGAGGCTACTTGCAGTATCATGAGGGCCTTGAAGCTCTCCAAGCTAGTCCTAGAGATCAAAGGTGTCGTGTAGACTCCTATAGATGGTGTCTTGAAATAATGAGGGATCGGCTTTCTCATGATCTGCTCCATGAAGGGAGGGTGAGTGGTGAATAGGGGCTCTTCCCCTGAAGCCAATTGGTGTTGATAAAGGATCTTGAGATAGAGATCCATCTCTTGAATTTTTTGATCCAGCTCATCCTGTCGGTCAGGCTTCCTCCGGGGCTGACAGCTTGTAGATCCACTTATAGATGAATCCTATAAGGAAGAAGAGAGTGAAAGAGAAGAAAGAGGAGTGGGTTCATGCTCCTTACCTCGCTCACTATCCTTAGGGTGAGGGTGGTGACAGAGTGAAACTCATCAAGGCCCTGATGGGTGGATCGAGAGTCTCGAGGCACTCCTTTTAGGTTCTTGGGGCGAGACCAATTGCTCCACCTCAAGCTCCTCAAGGGAGGAGGAAGATCAGGGTGTACCAAAGCTGGATGATCACTCGGCATCGGAACAGGCTAGTGAGTTGACTACCACAAGCCATGCACCATAGTGGTCAGTATTTGAACTTGCTATAGGAGTTGATGAAATTGCTCGAATGTGATGGCTAGGGTAGTCAATGCCTCCAGTAGATTGAGATCTTGGTAACCTGGTCAGGGTCAGTAGGTTCCATGAGTACCTCTGGGTGGGCGGTGAAAGATATTACCACGGTCTTCTTATTCTTCATACTCAAATGGTGGAGAAGAAAGAGCTTAGGATCTCAAATACAGATCAGGCCATTCCTCTAATGTCAATATATTGCTGCGAGGAAGCTGATCTGGCTTAGGCTGCTAAGCGGAAGTCATAAAGAATGAGAGGGACATAGTCACAAGGCCATCGAACAAGACCTCCAGATAGGATACTGGCGCCTAGTCCCTAATTGATTCTGCAAGTCGGATCTTACAAGACCATCAAAGATAGAAAAGTTCTCATGCTTGGGGGGTTCTCTAGTAGTGAACCCTCCAATGCCTGAATCAGTCTCCCACGGAAGCAAACAGAAGAGATCTGAGCTCTTCTAAAGAGTTTGACAGAGGAGTCTAGTATGAAAAAAGTAAGTCTAAGTGAGAAGCTGGAGAGGATAAAATCAAAGGATGCCATATGGAGATGGAGTTCAGGGATGGAGTCAATGCTGTTCAGAGCTTTGAGGAGGGAGAGATGGATTCCAATTTGTATGGAATCCATCTTAGGGAGAAGGCATATGAAGTAAGAGTTCACCTCTATTCTTCTCTCTTACCTGGAGGGTCCTGGAGAGTTAAGTTTAATAGATGAAGGTGGGTACCTATGCCTTCCAGAATGTGCGTTATAATCAAAAAGCTAAAGTTATGCGGACTTGCTCTGACTGTTAGAGATAACAAAGTCATACATTCAGAAATTTGTTAAGATTATGGAGCTCACCGAGTGGAGAAAAAGTGAGGTAGTGAGATGGCTAGTTGTTTGTTGCCTAGTAGACGAAAGACTCTGAAGGTCCCTCAAGCACAATTGTAGGAGTCCATGTGGCAGAGGCTAGGTAGATGCTCCATCAGCACTATCACGGATACATGTAGGGCTCCATAGAGCCACCAGCACCATGGTGGATAGTTCATATTAGTATGTATCAGTATATATCTATAGTAACTATATTAAAATAACATCACCATACACATGTTTTAGTGATAAATCATAAATCATCACTAGTGCATTGACCAACATCAATTTTGGTGTAAAAAATTATGACAATATTATTGTCACTAATGATATGACGTTGATAACCACTCCATCTATCAAACTGCCGATCTGAGATCACGAGCCGGAGGTTATGGCAATCATTGCATGCTCATAGAGAATTTTCTCCCAAGCTACAAAGCATTTCAATAGATATCAGTGCCACATAGTGGTATCATTTAAAAATACTAGAATCAAAGATTTAAATTTTATTAACCAAACTAAATGATATCCAAATTCAAATGTCTTACATCAAATAAGTTTCAAAGAATATAACAAAAATAGATCTAAGTTCAATGAAGTTGATGGTGCCAAATCTCATCTCTAAAGCTCTCTTCTAAAACTAATACTCATATTCATAGTTAATTATCTAAATCTGAAAAATAAAAGAAAGAGATGATGAGTTTGATAGCCTAATAAGTAAAGAATATCTCAACTAGATATCTCAGATATTATCATAAGATATAATGTACGAAAATAAATATCATAAATAAATATAAAAATATATTTCATGTTAATTGATGCAAATTAAATTTTTTTTAAATATTCATATACTTACATGAATATATATCTGATTCAAAATAAAATACATACAACTCAACAGTCTTAACTATGACCACACTTATCCCTGTGATAGGATCCAAAATAGAGTGCCAACATATAACCTCCATTGGCAAGATCCAAAAATCAATATATAACCCCCATTGACAAGGTCCAAAAATCAACATATAATTCTCATTGACAGGATCTAGAATATAGTTAGACTGAGAGCACAAAAATTCAATTTATGCCAAAAAATTTTTGCAAGATGACATATATATCATAATTCTACTGAATATATACATATTCCATAATAAATCAATAAATCATGATATTTTAGAATCTTAATTTGAAAATTACTTTTCATTCAAAATATAATTTCATAAATCATACATAAATCAAAGATTAATTATTTACTTTCAAAATAAATTATAAAATATCTTGAAAAGATAGTTCATTATTTACCTCTGTAGAATACTGAACAGATAAATTCAATCAATTCTGAAAGCATTCTTCAAAATTTATTATTCAAAATATATTCTTCTATCAGTCTTAAGCTATAACTAATGATATTTAGATCTGACCAAGATGAGCATCGACACACTATCCGATAACCATAGATCAGGACTCTTTTTGCTAAGGTCAAATCAAAATTATTAAAAAATAGTCCTTTGCTTGATCAATCTTAGAGAAAAAAATCCATGAAGAGAGAGAAATAATTTTAGAAAAAGAAAATCTATAGAGAGGAAGGTAGAGAAAAAGTGAGATTTTTGTAGAGAGAAAAAGTGGTGAGTGAGAATAATGGAAGCATGTGAAGAGCGAGAAGGGAGGAGAGAGAGAGAGGGAAAAGAGAGAATCTCTCTTCTTTTTTTCTTTCTTTCTTTCTTTTTCTTTTTTTTTTTCCCTTTTTCTTTTTCTCTTTTTTTCCTTCTCTCCTTCTTTCTTGCCATGGGTTTTATGCAAAATAGGGGACCTTCGGTCTTCATTTGTACCCCAGATCGGAGGCCACGATCAGGTTGGAACGATCAGTGTGACAGCAGTGTGGTCAGTACTTCTCTTCCCAACAATGAACAATGATGACAACTGTCAGAAATTCAAAGAAACTCAATGAAAAATACAGAAAATAAGATCGATTTCTCCCAAGAGAAATTTAACGATTACTAGCCAAAATTTGAGCTTCTAAGAATGATGAAGAGAAAAAGGATGGAACTCAAAGAAATATGGCTTCTTACCTAATTTTTATGCTGACTATTGGTTGAAATCCGGTAGACTCGATGGTGATGAGAATTGCTTCTTTCTAGAAAATAACAGTGGTCGACAGTGGGGTTTTATAAGGGACTTCATTCCATTAAATAGAGAAGAAGGGGGAAGAGTTTAGAGTCCTCCTTAATGTTGGATTTTGACTCTCATCGAGAGTCTACAAAAGAGTAGAACTCCCAATAGGAGTTCTTTCTATTTCCCTTCTTTTTTTTTGTTTTTTTTGCTACTTTAAGATTGGTGCAGGTATTACACCATCAATACATCATGGAAAGAATATATAATTATTTTAAAATATTATCACTAAAAATATAAACTTTAATGATGCACTATAAAATCATCATTAGTGAATTGACCAATATTGACATCGACATCAAAATTGAACGTTACATATTGTCATTAAAGTTAGAAACCTTTAATAACCATTCTATGAGCTTGTTATTAAAGATATATGACTACAATGACCATTTTAACATATCCTCATTAAAATCATAAATTTTAGTGACAAATAATAATATCATCATTAATATATTCACCAAAATCAATTTTGACACCAAAAATTATTTTCCACAAAAACTCTATTTAATGATGATTTTTGTGTGATAAAATAAAAAATAGTTTAGGGCAATATCTTATTTCTTCATTAAAGCTTTTGGCCAAAATAGTTTGTTGTGACCATTTTTTAATTTTCATCAACAAACCATAAAGATTTTAGTGACTAGACTTGTATTTCATCACTAAAAGTTCAACAATAAAAATAAAATTCTTATAGATTTGTCCATGGACTTTATCATGAAACCTACTAGCATCTCATATTGGGTCAAGCTCCCAGACCCTCATTCTGTCAAAATATTCTATTTCTTTAATAAATAAACATTGGATGGGCCACCCTCCCATTTCATCCAAAAAAAAAGAAAACCCATCCCTTAAGTTAAGAGAGGTAGGACTTACTCCTAAGAAATTTATATGCTTAGTTGGCTGGATAAGTTGGGGG